>NW_027250768.1:0-106567 GCF_044704955.1 Pristiophorus japonicus
GAGACATACAGTGTGAGAGAGAGAGAGACATACAGTGTGAGAGAGAGAGAGATACAGTGAGAGAGAGAGAGAGATACAGTGAGAGAGAGAGAGAGATACAGTGAGAGAGAGAGAGAGACATACAGTGTGAGAGAGAGAGAGATACAGTGAGAGAGAGAGAGAGAGATACAGTGAGAGAGAGAGAGTGACATACAGTGAGAGAGAGAGAGAGATACAGTGAGAGAGAGAGAGAGATACAGTGAGAGAGAGAAACATACAGTGTGAGAGAGAGAGAGACATACAGTGAGAGAGAGAGAGACATACAGTGAGTGAGAGAGAGAGAGAGACATACAGTGAGTGAGAGAGAGGGAGAGAGACATACAGTGAGAGAGAGAGAGACATAGTGAGAGAGAGAGAGACAGTGAGAGAGAGAGAGAGAGAGAGAGAGAGACATACAGTGAGTGAGAGAGAGAGAGACATAGTGAGAGAGAGAGAGACAGTGAGAGAGAGAGAGAGAGAGAGAGAGAGAGACATACAGTGAGAGAGAGAGATAGAGAGAGACATACAGTGAGAGAGAGAGAGAGAGAGATACAGTGAGAGAGAGAGAGAGACATACAGTGAGAGAGAGAGAGAGACATACAGTGTGAGAGAGAGAGAGAGACATACAGTGAGAGAGAGAGAGAGAGACATACAGTGAGAGAGAGAGAGAGAGACATACAGTGTGAGAGAGAGAGACAGATACAGTGTGAGAGAGAGAGAGACATACAGTGTGAGAGAGAGAGAGAGAGAGAGACATACAGTGAGAGAGAGAGAGACATACAGTGTGAGAGAGAGAGACAGATACAGTGTGAGAGAGAGAGAGACATACAGTGTGAGAGAGAGAGAGACATACAGTGTGAGAGAGAGAGAGAGACATACAGTGTGAGAGAGAGAGAGAGATACAGTGTGTGAGAGAGAGAGAGAGACATACAGTGTGAGAGAGAGAGAGAGACATACAGTGAGAGAGCGAGAGAGAGACATACAGTGAGAGAGAGAGAGAGAGACATACAGTGAGAGAGAGACATACAGTGTGTGAGAGAGAGAAAGACATACAGTGTGTGAGAGAGAGAAAGACATACAGTGTGAGAGAGAGAGAGAGACATACAGTGTGAGAGAGAGAGATACATACAGTATGAGAGAGAGAAAGAGAGACATACAGTGTGAGAGAGAGAGAGAGAGACATACAGTGTGAGAGAGAGAGAGAGACATACAGTGTGAGAGAGAGAAAGAGAGACATACAGTGTGAGAGAGAGAGAGATACAGTGGAGAGAGAGAGAGAGAGACAGACATACAGCGTGAGAGAGAGAGACATACAGTGTGAGAGAGACAGATACAGTGTGAGAGAGAGAGAGACATACAGTGTGAGAAAGAGAGACATACAGTGTGAGAGAGAGACAGATACAGTGTGAGAGAGAGAGAGACATACAGTGTGTGAGAGAGAGAGAGACATACAGTGAGAGAGAGAGAGGGAGAGACATACAGTGTGAGAGAGAGACAGACATACAGTGTGAGAGAGAGAGAGATACAGTGTGAGAGAGAGACAGATACAGTGAGTGAGAGAGAGAGAGAGAGACATACAGTGTGAGAGAGAGAGACATACAGTGTGAGAGAGAGAGATACAGTGTGAGAGAGAGACAGATACAGTGTGAGAGAGAGAGAGAGAGACATACAGTGAGAGAGAGAGAGAGAGACATACAGTGAGAGTGAGAGAGGGAGAGACAGATACAGTGTGAGAGAGAGAGAGAGAGAGACATACAGTGTGAGAGAGAGAGAGATACAGTGTGAGAGAGAGAGAGATACAATGAGAGAGAGAGAGAGAGAGAGAGACATACAGTGTGAGAGAGAGACAGATACAGTGTGAGAGAGAGAGATACAATGAGAGAGTGAGAGAGAGAGACATACAGTGTGAGAGAGAGAGAGACATACAGTGAGAGAGAGAGGGAGAGACATACAGTGTGAGAGAGAGAGAGAGAGAGAGACATACAGTGTGAGAGAGAGAGAGAGAGACATACAGTGTGAGAGAGAGAGAGACATACAGTGTGTGAGAGAGAGAGAGACATACAGTGTGAGAGAGAGAGAGAGAGACAGACATACAGTGTGAAAGAGAGAGAGAGGGGGAGTCATACAGTGAGTGAGAGTGAGAGAAGGGGAGAGAGAGGGGGGTAGAGATAGGGGGAGAGAGACATACAGTGAGAGAGAGAGTTAGTGAGAGAGAGACAGTGTGAGAGAGAGAGGGAGAGAGAGAGACACACACAGAGACAGAGAGTGAGAGAGAGAGAGAGAGAGACCGATACAGAGACAGAGAGGGAGGGAGAGATTGGTCTGTGTGGGGCAGAGATGGTTTGGGATGCGGTGAGGCACAGACCAGGTCGACCCTGATTGTGGATCGGGGGGTCGGGAGTCAGAGCCTGAGTGTGGGTCGGGGGTCAGACCCCGAGTGTGGGTCGGGGGTCAGACCCTGATTGTAGGTCCAGGTTGGGGGGGGGTCGGGGGTCAGACCCTGAGCGTGGGTTGGGGGGGGGTCGGTGGTCAGACCCTGAATGTGGGTCGTGGGGGTCGGGGGTCAGACCCTGAGTGTGGGTCGGGGGGTCAGGGGTCAGACCCTGAGTGTGGGTCGGGGGTTCAGGTTTCAGACCCTGAATGTGGGTTGGGGGGGTCGGGGGTCAGACCCTGAATGTGGGTCGGGGGGGTTGGGGGTCAGACCCTTAGTGTGGGTTGGGGGGGTCAGGGGTCAGACCCTGAGTGTGGGTCGGGGGGGTCGAGGGTCAGACCCTGAGTATGGGTCGGGGGGGGTCAGGGGTCAGTCCCTGAGTGTGGGTCGGGGGTCAGACCCTGATTGTAGGTCCAGGTTGGGTGGGGTCGGGGGTCAGACCCTGAGTGTGGGTCGGGGGGGTTGGGGGTCAGACCCTAAGTGGGGGTCAGGGGTCAGACCCTGAGTGTGGGTTGGGGGTCAGACCCTGAGTGTGGGTCGGGGGTCAGACCCTGAGTGTGGGTCAGGGGGGGTTGGGGGTCAGACCCTGAGTGGGGGTCAGGGGTCAGACCCTGAGTGTGGGTTGGGGGTCAGACCCTGAGTGTGGGTTGGGGGTCAGACCCTGAGTGTGGGTGGGGGTCAGACCCTGAGTGTGGGTCGGGGGTCAGACCCAGAGTGTGGGTCAGTGCGGACGGGCCGATGCTCCCGGACGGATTTACCTGGGGCCGGAATGTGGCCAGGTGCTGGAACTCCCCGCGCGCTCCTTGCTTGGTCGGGACGGTCAGGAAAAAGGTGCCGCCGTCGGAGGTGAATAGCGGCCGCTCGCCCTGCGGAGAGAAAAAGTCAGTCGGTCAGTGACTGGGTCAGTGGCTCCGCACTCGGTCAGTCACTCGGTCAGTCCCTCGGTCAGTCCCTCGGTCGGTCACTCGGGCGGTCACTCGGTCAGTCACTCGGTCGGTCACTCGGTCACTCACTCACTCAGTCACTCAGTCAGTCACTCAGTCAGTCACTCACTCAGTCAGTCACTCAGTCACTCAGTCAGTCACTCAGTCACTCAGTCACTCACTCAGTCAGTCACTCACTCACTCAGTCACTCGGTCAGTCACTCGGTCAGTCACTCGGTCGGTCAGTCACTCACTCACTCAGTCAGTCACTCGGTCACTCACTCACTCAGTCACTCAGTCAGTCACTCACTCAGTCAGTCGCTCACTCAGTCACTCAGTCACTCACAGTCAGTCACTCGGTCAGTCAGTCACTCAGTCAGTCACTCACTCACTCAGTCACTCAGTCACTCAGTCACTCACTCAGTCACTCACTCAGTCAGTCACTCACTCAGTCACTCACTCAGTCAGTTAGTTAGTCACTCACTCAGTCAGTCACTCACTCAGTCAGTCACTCAGTCAGTTAGTCACTCACTCACTCAGTCACTCACTCACTCACTCGGTCACTCGGTCAGTCATTCAGTCAGTCATTCAGTCAGTCACTCACTCAGTCATTCAGTCACTCAGTCATTCAGTCACTCAGTCAGTCATTCAGTCAGTCACTCACTCAGTCAGTCACCTGGGCAGTGATAACTGGAAATTCGACTGCAAGAGGCGTCGTGCCTGGTCAAAACCCATCCTGCCGAGGCCACTGGACACTGTCCTCACCCAGAGGGTTCAGGGCTGAATTACAGAACCCCCCTCCCCACCCTGCCATCCCCCTTCCCACCCTGCCATCCCCCTTCAGCAACCAACAGCCCACACAGAGCAGGGATTGAGCGGGAAAGTCTACAGTGCAGCTACTCACTGCTTAATCTCACTGAGCCAACGCCCCAGTGCAGACACAGCCCCTCCCTCCGTGCGCGCTGACCTACGCTGGCTCCTGGTCTGGCAATCCCTCAATTTTTAAATTCTCATCCTCCTCTTCCAATTATTCCATGGCCTCGCTCCTCCAGCCCCGACACCCCTCCGAGATCTCTGCGCTCCTCCAATTCTGCCCTCTTCACCATCCCTCGATTTCCATCGCTCCACCATTGGCGGCCATATCTTCAGCTGCCTGCGACCCCAGGCTCTGGAATTCCCTCCCTGAACCTCTCCGCCTCACAGACCCTTCTGAAAGCCTACCTCTTTGATCAAGCTTTTGAACACTTGTCCTAATGTCTCCTTATGTAGCTCGGTGAAAATTCTTGTTTGGGAACGTTCTTATGAAGTGGCTTGGGACATTTTACTGTGTTAGAGACGCAATATAAATGTAATTGTTGTTGTTTGTTTATAATCAAAAAACATAAGTTCAGAAATTTAAATTCCAAACAAAATCACCTGTTTAATCAGCCAGGCACCTGAGGAAATCCTGTGTTTCTGAAAGATAAACTCGCATACACGTAACGAGAATCATGGAGCATTTAAAATCAGGTAAGTCAATCACTTACAGAGAATAGCGCATACCCGGGAGTGAGTTACAGGCTGGAATCTAATCGAGGGGTTCGGGGGGGTTTATATATAGAATAACAGATACCCGGGAGTGAGTTACAGGCTGGAATCTAATCGAGGGGTTCGGGGAGTTTATATAGAGAATAACAGATACCTGGGAGTGAGTTACAGGCTGGAATCTAATCGAGGGGTTCGGGGGGTTTATATATAGAATAACAGATACCCGGGAGTGAGTTACAGGCTGGAATCTAATCGAGGGGTTCGGGGGGGTTATATATAGAATAACAGATACCCGGGAGTGAGTTACAGGCTGGAATCTAATCGAGGGGTTCAGGGGGTTTATATATCGAATAACAGATACCCAGGAGTGAGTTACAGGCTGGAATCTAATCGAGGGGTTTGGGGGGTTTATAGATAGAATAACAGATACCCGGGAGTGAGATACAGGCTGGGATCTAATCGAGGGGTTCGGGTGGGTTTATATATAGAATAACAGATACCTGGGAGTGAGTTACAGGCTGGAATCTAATCGAGGGGTTCGGGGGGTTTATATATCGAATAACAGATACCCGGGAGTGAGTTACAGGCTGGAATCTAATCGAGGGGCTCGGGGGGTTTATATATAGAATAACAGATACCTGGGAGTGAGTTACAGGCTGAAATCTAATCGAGGGGTTCGGGGGGGGGTTTATATATAGAATAACAGATACCCGGGAGTGAGTTACAGGCTGGAATCAAATCGAGGGGTTCGGGGAGTTTATATATAGAATAACAGATACCCGGGAGTGAGTTACAGGCTGGAATCTAATCGAGGGGTTCGGGGGGTTTATATATAGAATAACAGATACCCGGGAGTGAGTTACAGGCTGGAATCAAATCGAGGGGTTCGGGCGGGTTTATATATAGAATAACATATACCCGGGAGTGAGTTACAGGCTGGAATCAAATCGAGGGGTTTGGGGGGGTTTATATATAGAATAACAGATACCCGGGAGTGAGTTACAGGCTGGAATCTAATCGAGGGGTTCGGGGGGGGGGGTTTATATATAGAATAACAGATACCCGGGAGTGAGTTACAGGCTGGAATCAAATCGAGGGGTTCGGGGGGTTTATATATAGAATAACGGATACCCGGGAGTGAGTTACAGTCTGGAATCTAATCGAGGGGTTCGGGGGGTTTATATATAGAATAACAGATACCCGGGAGTGAGTTACAGGCTGGAATCTAATCGAGGGGTTCGGGGGGGTTTATATATAGAATAACAGATACCCGGGAGTGAGTTACAGGCTGGAATCTAATCGAGGGGTTCGGGGGGGGTTTATATATAGAATAACAGATACCCGAGAGTGAGTTACAGGCTGGAATCAAATCGAGGGGCTCGGGGGTTTGATATATAGAATAACATATACCCGGGAGTGAGTTACAGGCTGGAATCAAATCGAGGGGTTCGGGGGGTTTATATATAGAATAACAGATACCCGGGAGTGAGTTACAGGCTGGAATCTAATCGAGTGGTTCGGGGGGGGGTTTATATATAGAATAACAGATACCCGGGAGTGAGTTACAGGCTGGAATCAAATCGAGGGGTTCGGGGGGTTTATATATAGAATAACAGATACCCGGGAGTGAGTTACAGGCTCGAATCTAATCGAGGGGTTTGGGGGGGGTTATATATAGAATAACAGATACCCGGGAGTGAGCTACAGGCTGGAATCTAATCGAGGGGTTCGGGGGCTTTATATATAGAATAACAGATACCCGGGAGTGAGTTACAGGCTGGAATCTAATCGAGGGGTTCGGAGGGTTTATATATAGAATAACAGATACCTGGGAGTGAGATACAGGCTCGAATCTAATCGAGGGGTTCGGGGTGGTTTATATGTAGAATAACAGATACCCGGGAGTGAGTTACAGGCTGGAATCTAATCGAGGGGTTCGGGGGGTTTATATATAGAATGACAGATACCCGGGAGTGACTTACAGGCTGGAATCTAATCGAGGGGTTCGGGGGGTTTATATATAGAATGACAGATACCCGGGAGTGACTTACAGGCTGGAATCTAATCGAGGGGTTCGGGGGGGTTTATATATAGAATAACAGATACCCGGGAGTGAGTTACAGGCTGGAATCTAATCGAGGGGTTCGGGAGGGTTTATATATAGAATAACAGATACCTGGGAGTGAGTTACAGGCTGGAATCAAATCGAGTGGTTCGGGGGGGTTTATATATAGAATAACAGATACTCGGGAGTGAGTTACAGGCTGGAATCTAATCGAGGGGTTCGGGGAGGTTTATATATAGAATAACAGATACCCGGGAGTGAGTTACAGGTTGGAATCTAATCGAGGGGTTCGGGGAGGTTTATATATAGAATAACAGATACCCGGGAGTGAGTTACAGGCTGGAATCTAATCGAGGGGTTCGGGGGGTTTATATATAGAATAACAGATACCCGGGAGTGAGTTACAGGCTGGAATCTAATCGAGGGGTTCGGGAGGTTTATATATAGAATAACAGATACCTGGGAGTGAGTTACAGGCTGGAATCTAATCGAGGTGTTCGGGGGAGGGGGTTTATATATAGAATAACAGATACCTGGGAGTGAGTTACAGGCTGGAATCGAATCGAGGGGTTCGGGGGAGGGGGTTTATATATAGAATAACGGATACCCGGGAGTGAGTTACAGTCTGGAATCTAATCGAGGGGTTCGGGGGGTTTATATATAGAATAACAGATACCCGGGAGTGAGTTACAGGCTCGAATCTAATCGAGGGGTTCGGGGGGTTTATATATAGAATAACAGATACCCGGGAGTGAGTTACAGGCTCGAATCTAATCGAGTGGTTCGGGGGGTTTATATATAGAATAACGGATACCCGGGAGTGAGTTACAGGCTGGAATCTAATCGAGGGGTTCAGGGGAGTTTATATAGAGAATAACAGATACCCGGGAGTGATTTACAGGCTGGAATCTAATCGAGGGGTTCAGGGGAGTTTATATAGAGAATAACAGATATCCGGGAGTGAGTTACAGGCTGGGGTATAATCGAGGGTATATTAATCAGATGGACAGGGAGTCTGATATAGAGAAAGTGATGGATAGATAGATTATTGGATAGATAGAATGAGGTAGAGTGATGAATGGATAGAAAGATACCGGTACAGATTGGTAGTGATGGTTCGAGAGTGATAATGGATATATATAGAGTGATGGAGAGAGACAGAAGGATAGATGGATGGAGAGTGATAATGGATAGAGAGAGAGGAGAGAGACAGAAGGATAGATGGATGGAGAGTGATAATGGATAGAGAGAGGAGAGAGACAGAAGGATAGATGGATAGAGAGTGATAATGGATAGAGAGAGGAGAGAGACAGAAGGATAGATGGATAGAGAGTGATAATGGATAGAAAGAGAGGAGAGAGACAGAAGGATAGATGGATAGAGAGTGATAATGGATAGAGAGAGAGTAGAGAGACAGAAGGATAGATGGATAGAGAGTGATAATGGATAGAGAGAGAAGAGAGACAGAAGGATAGATGGATAGAGAGTGATAATGGATAAAGAGAGAGGAGAGAGACAGAAGGATAGATGGATAGTGAGTGATAATGGATAGAGAGAGAGGAGAGAGACAGAAGGATAGATGGATAGAGAGTGATAATGGATAGAAAGAGGAGAGAGGCAGAAGGATAGATGGATAGAGAGTGATAATGGATAGAGAGGAGAGAGACAGAAGGATAGATGGATAGAGAGTGATAATGGATAGAGAGAGAGGAGAGAGACAGAAGGATAGATGGATAGAGAGTGATAATGGATAGAGAGAGAGGAGAGAGACAGAAGGATAGATGGATAGAGAGTGATAATGGATAGAGAGAGAGGAGAGAGACAGAAAGATAGATGGATAGAGAGTGATAATGCATAGAGAGAAAGCAGAGAGACAGAAGGATAGATGGATAGAGAGTGATAATGGATAGAGATGGGAGAGAGACAGAAGGATAGATGGATAGAGAGTGATAATGGATAGAGAGAGAGGAGAGAGACAGAAGGATAGATGGATAGAGAGTGATAATGGATAGAGAGAAAGCAGAGACAGAAGGATAGATGGATAGAGAGTGATAATGGATAGAGAGATGGGAGAGAGACAGAAGGATAGATGGATTGAGTGTGATAATGGATAGAGAGAGAGGAGAGAGACAGGAGGATAGATGGACAGAGAGTGATAGGGATAGAGAGATGGGAGAGAGACAGAAGGATAAATGGATTGAGTGTGATAATGGATAGAGAGAGAGGAGAGAGACAGAAGGATAGATGGGTAGAGAGTGATATTGGATAGAGAGAGAGGAGAGAGACAGAAGGATAGATGGATCGAGAGTGATAATGGATAGAGAGAGAGGAGAGAGACAGAAGGATAGATGGACAGAGTGACAATGGATAGAGAGAGAGAGGAGAGACACAGAAGTATAGATGGACAGAGAGTGATAATGGATAGAGAGAGAGGATAGATGGATAGAGAGTGATAATGGACAGAGAGAGGAGAGAGACAGAAAGATAGATGGACAGAGAGTGATAATGGATAGAGAGAGAGGAGAGAGACAGAAGGATAGATGGACAGAGTGATAATGGATAGAGAGAGAGAGGAGAGACACAGAAGTATAGATGGACAGAGAGTGATAATGGATAGAGAGAGAGGTTAGATGGATAGAGAGTGATAATGGACAGAGAGAGGAGAGAGACAGAAAGATAGATGGACAGAGAGTGATAATGGATAGAGAGAGAGGAGAGAGACAGAAGGATAGATGGATAGAGAGTGATAATGGACAGAGAGTGATGTGGAGAGATAGAAGGATAGATGGATAGATAGTGATGATGGATAGAGAGGGAGGAGAGCGACAGAAGGATTGATGGACAGAGAGTGATAATGGATAGAGAGAGGAGAGAGACAGGAGGATAGATGGATAGAGTAATAATGGATAGAGAGAGAGGAGAGAGACAGAATGATAGATGGATAGAGCGTGATAATGTATAGAGAGAGAGGAGAGAGACAGAAGGATAGATGGATAGAGAGTGATAATGGATAGAGAGGAGAGAGACAGAAGGATAGATGGATAGAGAGTGATAATGGATAGAGAGAGGAGAGAGACAGAAGGATAGATGAATAGAGAGTGATAATGGATAGAGAGAGAGGAAAGAGACAGAAGGATAGATGGATTGAGAGTGATAATGGATAGAGAGAGAGGAGAGAGACAGAAGGATAGATGGATAGAGAGTGATAATGGATAAAGAGAGAGGAGAGAGACAGAAGGATAGATGGATGGAGTGTGATAATGGATAGAGAGAGAGGAGAGAGTCAGGAGGATAGATGGATAGAGAGTGATAATGGATAGAGAGAGAGGAGAGAGACAGAAGGATAGATGGACAGAGAGTGATAATGGATAGAGAGAGAGGAGAGAGACAGAAGGATCGATGGATAGAGAATGATAATGGATAGAGAGAGAGGAGAGAGACAGAAAGATAGATGGATAGAGAGTGCTAATGGATAGAGAGATGAGAGAGACAGAAAGATAGATGGATAGAGAGTGATAATGGATAGAGAGATGAGAGACAGAAGGATAGATGGATAGAGAGTGATAATGGATAGAGAGAGAGGAGAGAGACAGAAGGATAGATGGACAGAGAGTGATAATGGATAGAGAGAGGAGAGAGACAGAAGGATCGATGGATAGAGAGTAATAATGGATAGATAGAGAGGAGAGAGACAGAAGGATAGATGGACAGAGAGTGATAATGGACAGAGAGAGGAGAGAAACAGCAGGACAGATGGATAGAGAGTGATAATGGATAGAGAGAGGAGAGAAATAGAAGGATAGATGGATAGAGAGTGATAATGGATAGAGAGAGAGGAGAGAAATAGAAGGATAGATGGATAGAGAGTGATAATGGATAGAGAGAGAGGAGAGAGACAGAAGGATAGATGGACAGAGAGTGATAATGGATAGAGAGTGATGGGGAGAGAAAGAAGGATCGATGGATAGAGAGTGATATGGACAGAGAGTGATGGGGAGAGAAAAAAGGATAGATGGATAGAGAGTGATAATGGATAGAGAGAGAGGAGAGAGACAGAAGGATAGATAGATAGAGAGTAATAATGGATAGAGAGGAGAGAGACAGAAGGATAGATGGATAGAGAGTGATAATGGATAAAGAGAGAGGAGAGAGACAGAAGGATAGATGGATAGAGAGTGATAATGGATAGAGAGAGGAGAGAGACAGAAGTATAGATGGACAGTGATAATGGATAGAGAGAGAGGAGAGAGACAGAAGGATAGATGGACAGAGAGTGATAATGGATAGAGAGAGAGGAGAGAGACAGAAGGATCGATGGATAGAGAATGATAATGGATAGAGAGAGAGGAGAGAGACAGAAAGATAGATGGATAGAGAGTGATAATGGATAGAGAGAGGAGAGAGACAGAAATATAGATGGATAGAGAGTGATAATGGATAGAGAGATGAGAGACAGAAGGATAGATGGATAGAGAGTGATAATGGATAGAGAGAGAGGAGAGAGACAGAAGGATAGATGGACAGAGAGTGATAATGGATAGAGAAAGGAGAGAGACAGAAGGATCGATGGATAGAGAGTAATAATGGATAGATAGAGAGGAGAGAGACAGAAGGATAGATGGACAGAGAGTGATAATGGACAGAGAGAGGAGAGAAACAGCAGGACAGATGGATAGAGAGTGATAATGGATAGAGAGAGGAGAGAAATAGAAGGATAGATGGATAGAGAGTGATAATGGATAGAGAGAGAGGAGAGAAATAGAAGGATAGATGGATAGAGAGTGATAATGGATAGAGAGAGAGGAGAGAGACAGAAGGATCGATGGATAGAGAGTGATAATGGATAGAGAGTGATGAGAGAGACAGAAGGATAAATGGATAGAGTGATAATGGACAGAGAGTGATGGGGAGAGAAAGAAGGATAGATGGATAGAGAGTGATAATGGATAGAGAGAGAGGAGAGAGACAGAAGGATAGATAGATAGAGAGTAATAATGGATAGAGAGAGAGGAGAGAGACAGAAGGATAGATGGATAGAGAGTGATAATGGATAGAGAGGAGAGAGACAGAAGGATAGATGGATTGAGAGTGAGAATGGATAGAGGAGAGAGACAGAAGGGTAGATGGACAGAGAGTGATAGGGATAGAGAGATGGTAGAGAGACAGAAGAATAAATGGATTGAGTGTGATAATGGATAGAGAGAGAGGAGAGAGACAGAAGGATAGATGGACAGAGAGTGATATTGGATAGAGAGAGAGGAGAGAGACAGAAGGATAGATGGATCGAGAGTGATAATGGATAGAGAGAGAGGAGAGAGACAGAAGGATAGATGGACAGAGTGATAATGGATAGAGAGAGAGAGGAGAGACACAGAAGTATAGATGGACAGAGAGTGATAATGGATAGAGAGAGAGGATAGATGGATAGAGAGTGATAATGGACAGAGAGAGGAGAGAGACAGAAAGATAGATGGACAGAGAGTGATAATGGATAGAGAGAGAGGAGAGAGACAGAAGGATAGATGGATAGAGAGTGATAATGGACAGAGAGTGATGTGGAGCGATAGAAGGATAGATGGATAGATAGTGATGATGGATAGAGAGGGAGGAGAGCGACAGAAGGATTGATGGACAGAGAGTGATAATGGATAGAGAGAGAGGAGAGAGACAGAAAGATAGATGGATAGAGAGTGATAATGGATAGAGAGAGGAGAGACAGAAGGATAGATGGATTGAGAGTGATAATGGATAGAGAGAGAGGAAAGAGACAGAAGGATAGATGGATAGAGAGTGATAATGGATAGAGAGGAGAGAGACAGAAGGATAGATGGATAGAGAGTGATAATGGATAGAGAGAGGAGAGAGACAGAAGGATAGATGAATAGAGAGTGATAATGGATAGAGAGAGAGGAAAGAGACAGAAGGATAGATGGATAGAGAGTGATAATGGATAGAGGGAGAGGAGAGAGACAGAATGATAGATGGATAGAGAGTGATAATGGATAGAGAGAGAGGAGAGAGACAGAAAGATAGATGGATAGAGAGTGATAATGGATAGAGAGAGGAGAGACAGAAGGATAGATGGATTGAGAGTGATAATGGATAGAGAGGAGAGAGACAGAAGGATAGATGGATAGAGAGTGATAATGGATAAAGAGAGAGGAGAGAGACAGAAAGATAGATGGATAGAGAGTGATAATGGATAGAGAGAGGAGAGAGACAGAAAGATAGATGGATAGAGAGTGATAATGGATAGAGAGATGAGAGACAGAAGGATAGATGGATAGAGAGTGATAATGGATAGAGAGAGAGGAGAGAGACAGAAGGATAGATGGACAGAGAGTGATAATGGATAGAGAGAGGAGAGAAATAGAAGGATAGATGGATAGAGAGTGATAATGGATAGAGAGAGAGGAGAGAGACAGAAGGATAGATGGACAGAGAGTGATAATGGACAGAGAGAGGAGAGAAACAGCAGCACAGATGGATAGAGAGTGATAATGGATAGAGAGAGGAGAGAAATAGAAGGATAGATGGATAGAGAGTGATAATGGATAGAGAGAGAGGAGAGAAATAGAAGGATAGATGGATAGAGAGTGATAATGGATAGAGAGAGGAGAGAGACAGAAGGATAGATAGATAGAGAGTAATAATGGATAGAGAGAGAGGAGAGAGACAGAAGGATAGATGGATAGAGAGTGATAATGGATAGAGAGGAGAGAGACAGAAGGATAGATGGATAGAGAGTGATAATGGATAGAGAGAGGAGAGAGACAGAAGTATAGATGGACAGTGATAATGGATAGAGAGAGAGGAGAGAGACAGAAGGATAGATGGATAGAGAGTGATAATGGATAGAGAGAGGAGAGAACAGAAGGATAGATGGATAGAGAGTGATAATGGATAGAGAGTGATGGGAGAGATAGAAGGATAAATGGACAGAGAGTGATAATGGATAGAGAGATGGGAGAGAGACAGCAGGATAGATGGACAGAGAATGATAATGGATAGAGAGAGGGGAGAGAGACAGAAGGATCGATGGACAGAGCGTGATAATGGATAGAGAGAGAGGAGAGAGACAGAAAGATAGATGGATAGAGAGTGATAATGGATAGAGAGAGGAGAGAGACAGAAAGATAGATGGATAGAGAGTGATAATGGATAGAGAGATGAGAGACAGAAGGATAGATGGATAGAGAGTGATAATGGATAGAGAGAGAGGAGAGAGACAGAAGGATAGATGGACAGAGCGTGATAATGGATAGAGAGAGGAGAGAAATAGAAGGATAGATGGATAGAGAGTGATAATGGATAGAGAGAGAGGAGAGAGACAGAAGGATAGATGGACAGAGAGTGATAATGGACAGAGAGAGGAGAGAAACAGCAGGACAGATGGATAGAGAGTGATAATGGATAGAGAGAGGAGAGAAATAGAAGGATAGATGGATAGAGAGTGATAATGGATAGAGAGAGAGGAGAGCGACAGAAAGATAGATGGATAGAGAGTGATAATGGACAGAGAATGATGGGTAGAGACATAAGGATCGATGGATAGAGAGTGATAATGGATAGAGAGTGATGAGAGAGACAGAAGGATAAATGGATAGAGTGATAATGGACAGAGAGTGATGGGGAGAGAAAGAAGGATAGATGGATAGAGAGTGATAATGGATAGAGAGAGAGGAGAGAGACAGAAGGATAGATAGATAGAGAGTAATAATGGATAGAGAGAGAGGAGAGAGACAGAAGGGTAGATGGACAGAGAGTGATAATGGATAGAGAGAGAGGAGAGAGACAGAAGGGTAGATGGACAGAGAGTGATAATGGATAGAGAGAGAGGAGAGAGACAGAAGGATAGATGGACAGAGAGTGATAATGGATAGAGAGAGAGGAGAGAGACAGAAGGGTAGATGGACAGAGATGGCTGTAGATGTACAGAGAGTTGGGAGAGAAGTTTAAGATGGCCGTGGGTTCCTCACTCACCTGCACACATGCTCCTGTCGTAGCCTCGCACCAGGTGAGAATGGAGACGTTCTGCGCTCGGTTTAACCATCTCACAGCCACACGGGTGCTGCTAACCCAGGTTCCCATGGTGATATAATAGTCCCTGGGGGGCAGAGGGGGCAGATGACACGAGGGTTACAGATGGTGAGATGGGGTCAGCTCGAGCCACTGGCCACTCAAGGGTCACCCAATGAAGAAGGCAGAGATTGTGCAGTCGGACTGAGAATTAATTCAGGGCGCTCTGCACCACCAGCTCTGCTCCACCAGGGGGTGCTGCTCCACCAGGGGAGCTGTTCGACCAGGCGGGGCTGCATGCAATATTTCTTCCCAAGTAAAAATGATTTTCCTGATCCAATCTTCCCCTAACTTGTAAAACTATCGGATCCTGCAGCCCTGATGGGGGAACATTTGGGAATTTTTTTCGATCTTTGAAGTGCGCCTTTAAATGCTTTCCCCACTCTCTCACCCCCCCCCGGCGCCTCTCACCCCCGCACCCTCTCACCCCCCAGCCCCCCGTCACCTCATCCCCCACACCCCCTCGCCCTCTCATCCCCCTCACCCTCTCACCCCCCAGCCCCCCGTCACCTCATCCCCCACACCCCCTCGCCCTCTCATCCCCCTCACCCTCTCACCCCCCCAGCCCCCCGTCATCTCATCCCCCACCCCCCCTCGCCCTCTCACCCCCCTCACCCTCTCACCCCCCAGTCCCCCGTCACCTCATCCCCCACCCCCCCTCGCCCTCTCATCCCCCTCACCCTCTCAACCCGTCACCCCCTCGGCGCCTCTCACCCCCCCTTACCCTCTCACTGCCCCACCCCCTCACCCTCTCACCACCCACCAACCTCACACTCCACCCTCCTGTGCCCTCTCACCCCCCAACCACCTCACCCCCCCTCGCCCTCTCGCCCCCACCCCCCACCCCCACCACTTCACCCGCCCCTCACCCTCTCCCTCCTCAACCTCTTCCCCCCATCATCCCCTGTGCCCTCTCACCGGCCCCCCCCTGCACTCTCACCCCCCCGCACTCTCACCCCACCCCCCGCACTCTCAGCCCCCCCCCGCACTCTCACCCCCCCCCGCACTCTCACCCCCCCACCGCACTCTCACCCCCCCGCACTCTCACCTCCCCGCACTCTCACCCACCCCCCACCCCCCCCGCACTCTCACCCCACCCCCCGCAATCTCACCACCCCCCCCCCCCGGACTCTCGCGACCTCTCACCCCTCCATACTCTCAGCCCCCCCTCACCCTCTCACCCCTCCCCTCCCCTCCCTCCCCTGGCCCTGGGGGTGTCGGTGCAGTGATGGTGCTGTGGGTACCTGGACCGGAAGCTCTCGGGCGGGATCAGTTCCAGGGTGTGCGCGGGTCCGTACAGGTTCACCACAAACAGAGTAACGGAAGGAATGGGCTGCCCGGCCTGGAAAACACAGATAGGTTCCAACACATCAAATACCAACAACATACCAACCAGTCTGAGCAGAGGAACGTGAGATTGGCAGCGGGGAAGTGGCGTATTTGTCAGCTGTGAGTGAAAAAGAGTCATGTCAAGAGAGACAGAGTGAGACGGAGAGAGACAGAGAGAGAGAGGAAGATAGACAGAGAGGAAGAGAGAGCGGGAGGGAGAGAGAGAGGGAGGGAGAGAGAGAGAGAGGGTTGGGAGAGAGAGAGAGAGAGAGAGAGACAGAGAGGGAGAGAGAAAGGGAGGGAGGGAGAGAGGGAGAGAGAGAGGGAGGGAGAGACAGAGGGACAGAGAGAGACAGAGAGGGAGGGGGAGAGACAGAGTGAGGGGGAGAGAGAGAGAGAGAGAGAGTCAGAGAGAGTCAGAGAGGGAGAGAGAAAGGGAGGGAGGGAGAGAGGGAGGGAGAGAGGGAGGGAGAGAGGGAGGGAGGGAGAGAGGGAGGGAGAGAGGGAGGGAGAGCGACAGACAGGGAGAGAGAGTGACAGACAGGGAGAGAGAGTGACAGACAGGGAGAGAGAGTGACAGACAGGGAGAGAGTGACAGAGAGAGAGTGACAGACAGAGAGAGAGTGACAGACAGGGAGAGAGAGTGACAGACAGGGAGAGAGTGACAGACAGGGAGAGAGAGTGACAGACAGGGAGAGAGTGACAGACAGGGAGAGAGAGTGACAGACAGGGAGAGAGAGTGACAGACAGGGAGAGAGAGTGACAGACAGGGAGAGAGTGACAGACAGGGAGAGAGAGTGACAGACAGGGAGAGAGAGTGACAGACAGGGAGAGAGAGTGACAGACAGGGAGAGAGAGTGACAGACAGGGAGAGAGTGACAGACAGGGAGAGAGTGACAGACAGGGAGAGAGAGTGACAGACAGGGAGAGAGTGACAGACAGGGAGAGAGAGTGACAGACAGGGAGAGAGAGTGACAGACAGGGAGAGAGAGTGACAGACAGGGAGAGAGTGACAGACAGGGAGAGAGTGACAGACAGGGAGAGTGACAGACAGAGAGAGAGTGACAGACAGGGAGAGTGTGACAGACAGGGAGAGAGAGTGACAGACAGAGAGAGTGACAGATAGGGAGAGAGAGTGACAGACAGGGAGAGAGAGTGACAGACAGGGAGAGAGAGTGACAGACAGGGAGAGAGTGACAGACAGAGAGAGAGAGCGACAGACAGGGAGAGAGAGTGACAGACAGGGAGAGAGAGACAGACAGAGAGAGAGTGACAGACAGAGAGAGAGTGACAGACAGGGAGAGAGAGTGACAGACAGGGAGAGAGAGCGACAGACAGGGAGAGAGAGTGACAGACAGGGAGAGAGAGACAGACAGAGAGAGAGTGACAGACAGAGAGAGAGTGACAGACAGGGAGAGAGAGCGACAGACAGGGAGAGAGAGTGACAGACAGGGAGAGAGAGACAGACAGAGAGAGAGTGACAGACAGAGAGAGAGAGTGACAGACAGGGAGAGAGAGTGACAGACAGGGAGAGAGAGTGACAGACAGAGAGAGAGTGACAGACAGGGAGAGAGTGACAGACAGGGAGAGAGAGTGACAGACAGGGAGAGAGTGACAGACAGGGGGAGAGTGACAGACAGAGAGAGAGTGACAGACAGGGAGAGAGTGACAGACAGAGGAGAGAGTGACAGACAGGGAGAGAGAGTGACAGACAGGGAGAGAGAGTGACAGACAGGGAGAGAGAGTGACAGACAGGGAGAGAGAGTGACAGACAGGGAGAGAGTGACAGACAGGGAGAGAGAGTGACAGACAGGGAGAGACTGACAGACAGGGAGAGAGTGACAGACAGGGAGAGAGTGACAGACAGGGAGAGAGTGACAGACAGGGAGAGAGTGACATACAGGGAGAGAGTGACAGACAGGGAGAGAGTGACAGACAGGGAGAGAGTGACATACAGGCAGGGAGAGAGTGACAGACAGGGAGAGAGTGACATACAGGGAGAGAGTGACAGACAGAGAGAGAGTGACAGACAGGGAGAGAGAGTGACAGACAGGGAGAGAGTGACAGACAGGGAGAGAGTGACATACAGGGAGAGAGTGACAGACAGAGAGAGAGTGACAGACAGGGAGAGTGTGACAGACAGGGAGAGAGAGACAGACAGAGAGAGAGAGTGACAGACAGGGAGAGAGTGAAAGACAGGGAGAGAGTGACAGACAGGGAGAGAGAGACAGACAGAGAGAGAGTGACAGACAGGGAGAGAGTGACAGACAGGGAGAGAGTGACAGACAGGGAGAGAGAGTGACAGACAGGGAGAGAGAGTGACAGACAGGGAGAGAGTGACAGACAGGGAGAGAGAGTGACAGACAGGGAGAGAGTGACAGACAGGGAGAGAGTGACAGACAGGAGAGAGAGTGACAGACAGGGAGAGAGTGACAGACAGGGAGAGAGTGACAGACAGGGAGAGAGTGACAGACAGGGAGAGTGACAGACAGGGAGAGAGAGTGACAGACAGGGAGAGAGTGACAGACAGGGAGAGAGAGTGACAGACAGGGAGAGAGTGACAGACAGGGAGAGAGTGACAGACAGGGAGAGACTGACAGACAGGGAGAGAGTGACAGACAGGGAGAGAGTGACAGACAGGGAGAGAGAGTGACAGACAGGGAGAGAGTGACAGACAGGGAGAGAGAGTGACAGACAGGGGGAGAGAGTGACAGACAGGGAGAGAGTGACAGACAGGGAGAGAGTGACAGACAGGGAGAGAGAGACAGACAGAGAGAGAGAGTGACAGACAGGGAGAGAGTGACAGACAGGGAGAGAGAGACAGAGAGAGAGAGAGAGAGTGACAGACAGAGAGAGAGTGACAGACAGGGAGAGAGAGAGACAGACAGGGAGAGAGAGTGACAGACAGGGAGAGAGAGTGACAGACAGGGAGAGAGAGTGACAGACAGGGAGAGAGTGACAGACAGGGAGAGAGTGACAGACCGGGAGAGAGTGACAGACAGGGAGAGAGTGACAGACAGAGAGAGAGAGTGACAGACAGGGAGAGAGTGACAGACAGGGAGAGAGTGACAGACAGGGAGAGAGAGTGACAGACAGGGAGAGAGTGACAGACAGGGAGAGAGGGGCAGACAGGGAGAGAGAGTGACAGACAGGGAAAGAGAGTGACAGACAGGGAGAGAGTGACAGACAGGGAGAGAGTGACAGACAGGGAGAGAGAGTGACAGACAGGGAGAGAGTGACAGAGAGAGAGTGACAGACAGAGAGAGAGTGACAGACAGGGAGAGAGAGTGACAGACAGGGAGAGAGTGACAGACAGGGGGAGAGTGACAGACAGGGAGAGAGTGACAGACAGGGAGAGAGAGTGACAGACAGGGAGAGAGAGTGACAGACAGGGAGAGAGAGTGACAGACAGGGAGAGAGAGTGACAGACAGGGAGAGAGTGACAGACAGGGAGAGAGTGACAGACAGGGAGAGAGAGTGACAGACAGGGAGAGAGTGACAGACAGGGAGAGAGAGTGACAGACAGAGAGAGAG
The DNA here is from genome assembly GCF_044704955.1 of Pristiophorus japonicus. NCBI lineage: Eukaryota > Metazoa > Chordata > Chondrichthyes > Pristiophoridae > Pristiophorus > Pristiophorus japonicus. Next base: position 19,907 of record NW_027250768.1, read on the forward strand.
AGACAGACAGGGAGAGAGAGTGACAGACAGGGAGAGAGAGTGACAGACAGGGAGAGAGTGACAGACAGGGAGAGAGTGTGACAGACAGGGAGAGAGTGACAGACAGGGAGAGAGAGTGACAGACAGGGAGAGAGAGACAGACAGGGAGAGAGAGTGACAGACAGGGAGAGAGTGACAGACAGGGAGAGAGAGTGACAGACAGGGAGAGAGTGACAGACAGGGAGAGAGAGTGACAGACAGGGAGAGAGAGTGACAGACAGGGAGAGAGAGTGACAGACAGGGAGAGAGTGACAGACAGGGAGAGAGTGACAGACAGGGAGAGAGTGACAGACAGGGAGAGAGAGTGACAGACAGAGAGAGAGTGACAGACAGGGAGAGAGAGTGACAGACAGGGAGAGAGTGACAGACAGGGAGAGAGAGTGACAGACAGGGAGAGAGTGACAGACAGGGAGAGAGTGACACACAGGGAGAGAGAGTGACAGACAGAGAGAGAGTGACAGACAGAGAGAGAGTGACAGACAGGGAGAGAGTGACAGACAGGGAGAGAGAGTGACAGACAGGGAGAGAGTGACAGACAGGGAGAGAGAGTGACAGACAGGGAGAGAGAGTGACAGACAGGGAGAGAGAGTGACAGACAGGGAGAGAGTGACAGACAGGGAGAGAGAGTGACAGACAGGGAGAGAGAGTGACAGACAGGGAGAGAGAGTGACAGACAGGGAGAGAGTGACAGACAGGGAGAGAGAGTGACAGACAGGGAGAGAGAGTGACAGACAGGGAGAGAGAGTGACAGACAGGGAGAGAGTGACAGACAGGGAGAGAGAGTGACAGACAGGGAGAGAGAGTGACAGACAGGGAGAGAGAGTGACAGACAGGGAGAGAGTGACAGACAGGGAGAGAGAGTGACAGACAGGGAGAGAGAGTGACAGACAGGGAGAGAGTGACAGACAGGGAGAGAGTGACAGACAGGGAGAGAGAGTGACAGACAGGGAGAGAGTGACAGACAGGGAGAGAGAGTGACAGACAGGGAGAGAGAGTGACAGACAGGGAGAGAGAGTGACAGACAGGGAGAGAGTGACAGACAGGGAGAGAGTGACAGACAGGGAGAGTGACAGACAGAGAGAGAGTGACAGACAGGGAGAGTGTGACAGACAGGGAGAGAGAGTGACAGACAGAGAGAGTGACAGATAGGGAGAGAGAGTGACAGACAGAGAGAGTGACAGACAGGGAGAGAGAGTGACAGGCAGGGAGAGAGTGACAGACAGGGAGAGAGAGTGACAGACAGAGAGAGAGTGACAGACAGGGAGAGAGTGACAGACAGAGAGAGAGAGCGACAGACAGGGAGAGAGAGTGACAGACAGGGAGAGAGAGACAGACAGAGAGAGAGTGACAGACAGAGAGAGAGTGACAGACAGGGAGAGAGAGTGACAGACAGGGAGAGAGAGCAACAGACAGGGAGAGAGAGTGACAGACAGGGAGAGAGAGACAGACAGAGAGAGAGTGACAGACAGGGAGAGAGTGACAGACAGGGAGAGAGTGACAGACAGGGAGAGAGTGACAGACAGGGAGAGAGTGACAGACAGGGAGAGAGAGCGACAGACAGGGAGAGAGAGTGACAGACAGGGAGAGAGAGACAGACAGAGAGAGAGTGACAGACAGAGAGAGAGAGTGACAGACAGGGAGAGAGAGTGACAGACAGGGAGAGAGAGTGACAGACAGAGAGAGAGTGACAGACAGGGAGAGAGTGACAGACAGGGAGAGAGTGACAGACAGGGAGAGAGTGACAGACAGGGAGAGAGTGACATACAGGGAGAGAGTGACAGACAGGGAGAGAGTGACAGACAGGGAGGGAGTGACAGACAGGGAGAGTGTGACAGACAGGGAGAGAGTGACAGACAGGGAGAGAGTGACAGACAGGGAGAGAGAGTGACAGACAGGGAGAGACTGACAGACAGGGAGGGAGTGACAGACAGGGAGAGTGTGACAGACAGGGAGAGAGTGACAGACAGGGAGAGAGTGACATACAGGGAGAGAGTGACAGACAGGGAGAGAGTGACAGACAGGGAGAGAGTGACATACAGGGAGAGAGTGACAGACAGAGAGAGAGTGACAGACAGGGAGAGAGAGTGACAGACAGGGAGAGAGTGACATACAGGGAGAGAGTGACAGACAGAGAGAGAGTGACAGACAGGGAGAGTGTGACAGACAGGGAGAGAGTGACAGACAGAGAGAGAGTGACAGACAGGGAGAGAGAGTGACAGACAGGGAGAGAGTGACAGACAGGGAGAGAGTGACAGACAGGGAGAGAGAGTGACAGACAGGGAGAGAGTGACAGACAGGGAGAGAGTGACAGACAGGGAGAGAGAGTGACAGACAGGGAGAGAGTGACAGACAGGGAGAGAGTGACAGACAGGGAGAGAGAGACAGACAGAGAGAGAGAGAGTGACAGACAGGGAGAGAGTGACAGACAGGGAGAGAGTGACAGACAGGGAGAGAGAGACAGACAGAGAGAGAGTGACAGACAGGGAGAGAGTGACAGACAGGGAGAGAGTGACAGACAGGGAGAGCGAGTGACAGACAGGGAGAGAGAGTGACAGACAGGGAGAGAGTGACAGACAGGGAGAGAGAGTGACAGACAGGGAGAGAGTGACAGACAGGGAGAGAGTGACAGACAGGGAGAGAGAGTGACAGACAGGGAGAGAGTGACAGACAGGGAGAGAGTGACAGACAGGGAGAGAGTGACAGACAGGGAGAGTGACAGACAAGGAGAGAGAGTGACAGACAGGGAGAGAGTGACAGACAGGGAGAGAGAGTGACAGACAGGGAGAGAGTGACAGACAGGGAGAGAGTGACAGACAGGGAGAGACTGACAGACAGGGAGAGAGTGACAGACAGGGAGAGAGTGACAGACAGGGAGAGAGAGTGACAGACAGGGAGAGAGTGACAGACAGGGAGAGAGAGTGACAGACAGGGGGAGAGAGTGACAGACAGGGAGAGAGTGACAGACAGGGAGAGAGTGACAGACAGGGAGAGAGAGACAGACAGAGAGAGAGAGTGACAGACAGGGAGAGAGTGACAGACAGGGAGAGAGAGACAGAGAGAGAGAGAGAGAGTGACAGACAGAGAGAGAGTGACAGACAGGGAGAGAGAGAGACAGACAGGGAGAGAGAGTGACAGACAGGGAGAGAGAGTGACAGACAGGGAGAGAGAGTGACAGACAGGGAGAGAGAGTGACAGACAGGGAGAGAGTGACAGACAGGGAGAGAGTGACAGACCGGGAGAGAGTGACAGACAGGGAGAGAGAGACAGACAGAGAGAGAGAGTGACAGACAGGGAGAGAGTGACAGACAGGGAGAGAGTGACAGACAGGGAGAGAGAGTGACAGACAGGGAGAGAGTGACAGACAGGGAGAGAGGGACAGACAGGGAGAGAGAGTGACAGACAGGGAAAGAGAGTGACAGACAGGGAGAGAGTGACAGACAGGGAGAGAGTGACAGACAGGGAGAGAGAGTGACAGACAGGGAGAGATAGTGACAGACAGGGAGAGAGTGACAGACAGGGAGAGAGTGACAGACAGGGAGAGAGAGTGACAGACAGGGAGAGAGTGACAGACAGGGAGAGAGAGTGACAGACAGGGAGAGAGTGTGACAGACAGGGAGAGAGTGACAGACAGGGAGAGAGAGTGACAGACAGGGAGAGAGAGTGACAGAAAGGGAGAGAGAGTGACAGACAGGGAGAGAGTGACAGACAGGGAGAGAGAGTGACAGACAGGGAGAGAGAGTGACAGACAGGGAGAGAGTGACAGACAGGGAGAGAGTGACATACAGGGAGAGAGTGACAGACAGGGAGAGAGTGACAGACAGGGAGGGAGTGACAGACAGGGAGAGAGAGTGACAGACAGGGAGAGAGAGACAGACAGAGAGAGAGTGACAGACAGAGAGAGAGAGTGACAGACAGGGAGAGAGAGTGACAGACAGGGAGAGAGAGTGACAGACAGAGAGAGAGTGACAGACAGGGAGAGAGTGACAGACAGGGAGAGAGTGACAGACAGGGAGAGAGTGACAGACAGGGAGAGAGTGACATACAGGGAGAGAGTGACAGACAGGGAGAGAGTGACAGACAGGGAGGGAGTGACAGACAGGGAGAGTGTGACAGACAGGGAGAGAGTGACAGACAGGGAGAGAGTGACAGACAGGGAGAGAGAGTGACAGACAGGGAGAGACTGACAGACAGGGAGGGAGTGACAGACAGGGAGAGTGTGACAGACAGGGAGAGAGTGACAGACAGGGAGAGAGTGACATACAGGGAGAGAGTGACAGACAGGGAGAGAGTGACAGACAGGGAGAGAGTGACATACAGGGAGAGAGTGACAGACAGAGAGAGAGTGACAGACAGGGAGAGAGAGTGACAGACAGGGAGAGAGTGACATACAGGGAGAGAGTGACAGACAGAGAGAGAGTGACAGACAGGGAGAGTGTGACAGACAGGGAGAGAGTGACAGACAGAGAGAGAGTGACAGACAGGGAGAGAGAGTGACAGACAGGGAGAGAGTGACAGACAGGGAGAGAGTGACAGACAGGGAGAGAGAGTGACAGACAGGGAGAGAGTGACAGACAGGGAGAGAGTGACAGACAGGGAGAGAGAGTGACAGACAGGGAGAGAGTGACAGACAGGGAGAGAGTGACAGACAGGGAGAGAGAGACAGACAGAGAGAGAGAGAGTGACAGACAGGGAGAGAGTGACAGACAGGGAGAGAGTGACAGACAGGGAGAGAGAGACAGACAGAGAGAGAGTGACAGACAGGGAGAGAGTGACAGACAGGGAGAGAGTGACAGACAGGGAGAGAGTGACAGACAGGGAGAGCGAGTGACAGACAGGGAGAGAGAGTGACAGACAGGGAGAGAGTGACAGACAGGGAGAGAGAGTGACAGACAGGGAGAGAGTGACAGACAGGGAGAGAGTGACAGACAGGGAGAGAGAGTGACAGACAGGGAGAGAGTGACAGACAGGGAGAGAGTGACAGACAGGGAGAGAGTGACAGACAGGGAGAGTGACAGACAAGGAGAGAGAGTGACAGACAGGGAGAGAGTGACAGACAGGGAGAGAGAGTGACAGACAGGGAGAGAGTGACAGACAGGGAGAGAGTGACAGACAGGGAGAGACTGACAGACAGGGAGAGAGTGACAGACAGGGAGAGAGTGACAGACAGGGAGAGAGAGTGACAGACAGGGAGAGAGTGACAGACAGGGAGAGAGAGTGACAGACAGGGGGAGAGAGTGACAGACAGGGAGAGAGTGACAGACAGGGAGAGAGTGACAGACAGGGAGAGAGAGACAGACAGAGAGAGAGAGTGACAGACAGGGAGAGAGTGACAGACAGGGAGAGAGAGACAGAGAGAGAGAGAGAGAGTGACAGACAGAGAGAGAGTGACAGACAGGGAGAGAGAGAGACAGACAGGGAGAGAGAGTGACAGACAGGGAGAGAGAGTGACAGACAGGGAGAGAGAGTGACAGACAGGGAGAGAGAGTGACAGACAGGGAGAGAGTGACAGACAGGGAGAGAGTGACAGACCGGGAGAGAGTGACAGACAGGGAGAGAGAGACAGACAGAGAGAGAGAGTGACAGACAGGGAGAGAGTGACAGACAGGGAGAGAGTGACAGACAGGGAGAGAGAGTGACAGACAGGGAGAGAGTGACAGACAGGGAGAGAGGGACAGACAGGGAGAGAGAGTGACAGACAGGGAAAGAGAGTGACAGACAGGGAGAGAGTGACAGACAGGGAGAGAGTGACAGACAGGGAGAGAGAGTGACAGACAGGGAGAGATAGTGACAGACAGGGAGAGAGTGACAGACAGGGAGAGAGTGACAGACAGGGAGAGAGAGTGACAGACAGGGAGAGAGTGACAGACAGGGAGAGAGAGTGACAGACAGGGAGAGAGTGTGACAGACAGGGAGAGAGTGACAGACAGGGAGAGAGAGTGACAGACAGGGAGAGAGAGTGACAGAAAGGGAGAGAGAGTGACAGACAGGGAGAGAGTGACAGACAGGGAGAGAGAGTGACAGACAGGGAGAGAGAGTGACAGACAGGGAGAGAGTGACAGACAGGGAGAGAGTGACATACAGGGAGAGAGTGACAGACAGGGAGAGAGTGACAGACAGGGAGGGAGTGACAGACAGGGAGAGTGTGACAGACAGGGAGAGAGTGACAGACAGGGAGAGAGTGACAGACAGGGAGAGAGAGTGACAGACAGGGAGAGACTGACAGACAGGGAGGGAGTGACAGACAGGGAGAGTGTGACAGACAGGGAGAGAGTGACAGACAGGGAGAGAGTGACATACAGGGAGAGAGTGACAGACAGGGAGAGAGTGACAGACAGGGAGAGAGTGACATACAGGGAGAGAGTGACAGACAGAGAGAGAGTGACAGACAGGGAGAGAGAGTGACAGACAGGGAGAGAGTGACATACAGGGAGAGAGTGACAGACAGAGAGAGAGTGACAGACAGGGAGAGTGTGACAGACAGGGAGAGAGTGACAGACAGAGAGAGAGTGACAGACAGGGAGAGAGAGTGACAGACAGGGAGAGAGTGACAGACAGGGAGAGAGTGACAGACAGGGAGAGAGAGTGACAGACAGGGAGAGAGTGACAGACAGGGAGAGAGTGACAGACAGGGAGAGAGAGTGACAGACAGGGAGAGAGTGACAGACAGGGAGAGAGTGACAGACAGGGAGAGAGAGACAGACAGAGAGAGAGAGAGTGACAGACAGGGAGAGAGTGACAGACAGGGAGAGAGTGACAGACAGGGAGAGAGAGACAGACAGAGAGAGAGTGACAGACAGGGAGAGAGTGACAGACAGGGAGAGAGTGACAGACAGGGAGAGCGAGTGACAGACAGGGAGAGAGAGTGACAGACAGGGAGAGAGTGACAGACAGGGAGAGAGAGTGACAGACAGGGAGAGAGTGACAGACAGGGAGAGAGTGACAGACAGGGAGAGAGAGTGACAGACAGGGAGAGAGTGACAGACAGGGAGAGAGTGACAGACAGGGAGAGAGTGACAGACAGGGAGAGTGACAGACAAGGAGAGAGAGTGACAGACAGGGAGAGAGTGACAGACAGGGAGAGAGAGTGACAGACAGGGAGAGAGTGACAGACAGGGAGAGAGTGACAGACAGGGAGAGACTGACAGACAGGGAGAGAGTGACAGACAGGGAGAGAGTGACAGACAGGGAGAGAGAGTGACAGACAGGGAGAGAGTGACAGACAGGGAGAGAGAGTGACAGACAGGGGGAGAGAGTGACAGACAGGGAGAGAGTGACAGACAGGGAGAGAGTGACAGACAGGGAGAGAGAGACAGACAGAGAGAGAGAGTGACAGACAGGGAGAGAGTGACAGACAGGGAGAGAGAGACAGAGAGAGAGAGAGAGAGTGACAGACAGAGAGAGAGTGACAGACAGGGAGAGAGAGAGACAGACAGGGAGAGAGAGTGACAGACAGGGAGAGAGAGTGACAGACAGGGAGAGAGAGTGACAGACAGGGAGAGAGAGTGACAGACAGGGAGAGAGTGACAGACAGGGAGAGAGTGACAGACCGGGAGAGAGTGACAGACAGGGAGAGAGAGACAGACAGAGAGAGAGAGTGACAGACAGGGAGAGAGTGACAGACAGGGAGAGAGTGACAGACAGGGAGAGAGAGTGACAGACAGGGAGAGAGTGACAGACAGGGAGAGAGGGACAGACAGGGAGAGAGAGTGACAGACAGGGAAAGAGAGTGACAGACAGGGAGAGAGTGACAGACAGGGAGAGAGTGACAGACAGGGAGAGAGAGTGACAGACAGGGAGATATAGTGACAGACAGGGAGAGAGTGACAGACAGGGAGAGAGTGACAGACAGGGAGAGAGAGTGACAGACAGGGAGAGAGTGACAGACAGGGAGAGAGAGTGACAGACAGGGAGAGAGTGTGACAGACAGGGAGAGAGTGACAGACAGGGAGAGAGAGTGACAGACAGGGAGAGAGAGTGACAGAAAGGGAGAGAGAGTGACAGACAGGGAGAGAGTGACAGACAGGGAGAGAGAGTGACAGACAGGGAGAGAGAGTGACAGACAGGGAGAGAGTGTGACAGACAGGGAGAGAGTGACAGACAGGGAGAGAGAGACAGACAGGGAGCGAGAGACAGACAGAGAGAGAGTGACAGACAGGGAGAGAGTGAGAGACAGGGAGAGAGAGTGATAGACAGGGAGAGAGTGACAGACAGGGAGAGAGAGTGACAGACAGGGAGAGAGAGTGACAGACAGGGAGAGAGTGACAGACAGGGAGAGAGTGACAGACAGGGAGAGAGTGACAGACAGGGAGAGAGAGACAGACAGAGAGAGAGTGACAGACAGGGAGAGAGTGACAGACAGGGAGAGAGTGACAGACAGAGAGAGAGTGACAGACAGGGAGAGAGAGACAGGCAGGGAGAGAGAGTGACAGACAGGGAGACAGTGACAGATAGGGAGAGAGAGTGACAGACAGGGAGAGAGAGTGACAGCCAGGGAGAGAGAGTGACAGACAGGGAGAGAGTGACAGACAGGGAGACAGTGACAGACAGGGAGAGAGTGACAGACAGGGAGAGAGAGTGACAGACAGGGAGAGAGAGTGACAGACAGAGAGGAGAGTGACAGACAGGGAGAGAGAGTGACAGACAGGGAGAGAGAGTGACAGACAGGGAGAGAGAGTGACAGACAGGGAGAGAGTGACAGACAGTGAGAGAGTGACAGACAGGGAGAGAGTGACAGACAGGGAAAGAGTGACAGACAGGGAGAGAGTGACAGACAGGGAAAGAGAGTGACAGACAGGGAGAGAGTGATAGACAGTGAGAGAGAGGGACAGACAGGGAGAGAGTGACAGACAGGGAGAGAGAGAGACAGACAGGGAGAGAGAGTGACAGACAGGGAGAGAGTGACAGACAGAGAGAGAGTGACAGACAGAGAGAGAGTGACAGACAGAGAGAGAGTGACAGACAGAGAGAGAGTGACAGACAGGGAGAGAGAGTGACAGACAGGGAGAGAGTGACAGACAGGGAGAGAGAGTGACAGACAGGGAGAGAGAGACAGACAGGGAGAGAGTGACAGACTGAGAGAGAGAGTGACAGACAGGGAGAGAGTGACAGACAGGGAGAGAGTGACAGACAGGGAGAGAGTGACAGACAGAGAGAGTGACAGACAGGGAGAGAGTGACAGACAGAGAGAGAGTGACAGACAGAGAGAGAGTGACAGACGGGGATAGAGTGACAGACAGGGAGAGAGTGACAGACAGGGAGAGAGTGACAGACAGAGAGAGTGACAGACAGGGAGAGAGTGACAGACAGAGAGAAAGTGACAGACAGAGAGAGAGTGACAGACGGAGAGAGAGTGACAGACAGGGAGAGAGTGACAGACAGGGAGAGAGTGACAGACAGGGAGAGAGTGACAGACAGGGAGAGAGTGACAGACAGAGAGAGAGAGAGTGACAGACAGGGAGAGAGTGACAGACAGAGAGAGTGACAGACAGGGAGAGAGTGACAGACAGAGAGAGAGTGACAGACAGAGAGAGAGTGACAGACAGAGAGGAGAGTGACAGACAGGGAGAGAGTGACAGACAGTGAGAGAGTGACAGACAGGGAGAGAGTGACAGACAGGGAAAGAGTGACAGACAGGGAGAGAGTGACAGACAGGGAAAGAGAGTGACAGACAGGGAGAGAGTGATAGACAGTGAGAGAGAGGGACAGACAGGGAGAGAGTGACAGACAGGGAGAGAGTGACAGACAGGGAGAGAGAGAGACAGACAGGGAGAGAGAGTGACAGACAGGGAGAGAGTGACAGACAGAGAGAGAGTGACAGACAGAGAGAGAGTGACAGACAGAGAGAGAGTGACAGACAGAGAGAGAGTGACAGACAGACAGAGTGACAGACAGGGAGAAAGTGACAGACAGGGAGAGAGTGACAGACAGTGAGAGAGTGACAGACAGGGAGAGAGAGTGACAGACAGGGAGAGAGTTCGAGACAGGGAGAGAGTGACAGACAGGGAGAGAGAGACAGACAGGGAGAGAGTGACAGACTGAGAGAGAGAGTGACAGACAGGGAGAGAGTGACAGACAGGGAGAGAGTGACAGACAGGGAGAGAGTGACAGACAGAGAAAGAGAGTGACAGACAGGGAGAGAGAGTGACAGACAGGGAGAGAGAGTGACAGACAGGGAGAGAGAGTGACAGACAGGGAGAGAGTGACAGACAGTGAGAGAGTGACAGACAGGGAGAGAGTGACAGACAGGGAAAGAGTGACAGACAGGGAGAGAGTGACAGACAGGGAAAGAGAGTGACAGACAGGGAGAGAGTGATAGACAGTGAGAGAGAGGGACAGACAGGGAGAGAGTGACAGACAGGGAGAGAGTGACAGACAGGGAGAGAGAGAGACAGACAGGGAGAGAGAGTGACAGACAGGGAGAGAGTGACAGACAGAGAGAGAGTGACAGACAGAGAGAGAGTGACAGACAGAGAGAGAGTGACAGACAGAGAGAGAGTGACAGATGGGGATAGAGTGACAGACAGGGAGAGAGTGACAGACAGGGAGAGAGTGACAGACAGACAGAGTGACAGACAGGGAGAGAGAGTGACAGCCAGGGAGAGAGAGTGACAGACAGGGAGAGAGTGACAGACAGGGAGACAGTGACAGACAGGGAGAGAGTGACAGACAGGGAGAGAGAGTGACAGACAGGGAGAGAGAGTGACAGACAGAGAGGAGAGTGACAGACAGGGAGAGAGAGTGACAGACAGGGAGAGAGAGTGACAGACAGGTAGAGAGAGTGACAGACAGGGAGAGAGTGACAGACAGTGAGAGAGTGACAGACAGGGAGAGAGTGACAGACAGGGAAAGAGTGACAGACAGGGAGAGAGTGACAGACAGGGAAAGAGAGTGACAGACAGGGAGAGAGTGATAGACAGTGAGAGAGAGGGACAGACAGGGAGAGAGTGACAGACAGGGAGAGAGTGACAGACAGGGAGAGAGAGAGACAGACAGGGAGAGAGAGTGACAGACAGGGAGAGAGTGACAGACAGAGAGAGAGTGACAGACAGAGAGAGAGTGACAGACAGAGAGAGAGTGACAGACAGAGAGAGAGTGACAGACGGGGATAGAGTGACAGACAGGGAGAGAGTGACAGACAGGGAGAGAGTGACAGACAGACAGAGTGACAGACAGGGAGAAAGTGACAGACAGGGAGAGAGTGACAGACAGGGAGAGAGAGACAGACAGGGAGAGAGTGACAGACTGAGAGAGAGAGTGACAGACAGGGAGAGAGTGACAGACAGGGAGAGAGTGACAGACAGGGAGAGAGTGACAGACAGAGAAAGAGAGTGACAGACAGGGAGAGAGTGACAGACAGAGAGAGTGACAGACAGGGAGAGAGTGACAGACAGAGAGAGAGTGACAGACAGAGAGAGAGTGACAGACGGGGATAGAGTGACAGACAGGGAGAGAGTGACAGACAGGGAGAGAGTGACAGACAGAGAGAGTGACAGACAGGGAGAGAGTGACAGACAGAGAGAAAGTGACAGACAGAGAGAGAGTGACAGACGGAGAGAGAGTGACAGACAGGGAGAGAGTGACAGACAGGGAGAGAGTGACAGACAGGGAGAGAGTGACAGACAGGGAGAGAGTGACAGACAGAGAGAGAGAGAGTGACAGACAGGGAGAGAGTGACAGACAGAGAGAGTGACAGACAGGGAGAGAGTGACAGACAGAGAGAGAGTGACAGACAGAGAGAGAGTGACAGACAGAGAGGAGAGTGACAGACAGGGAGAGAGAGTGACAGACAGGGAGAGAGAGTGACAGACAGGGAGAGAGAGTGACAGACAGGGAGAGAGTGACAGACAGTGAGAGAGTGACAGACAGGGAGAGAGTGACAGACAGGGAAAGAGTGACAGACAGGGAGAGAGTGACAGACAGGGAAAGAGAGTGACAGACAGGGAGAGAGTGATAGACAGTGAGAGAGAGGGACAGACAGGGAGAGAGTGACAGACAGGGAGAGAGTGACAGACAGGGAGAGAGAGAGACAGACAGGGAGAGAGAGTGACAGACAGGGAGAGAGTGACAGACAGAGAGAGAGTGACAGACAGAGAGAGAGTGACAGACAGAGAGAGAGTGACAGACAGAGAGAGAGTGACAGACGGGGATAGAGTGACAGACAGGGAGAGAGTGACAGACAGGGAGAGAGTGACAGACAGACAGAGTGACAGACAGGGAGAAAGTGACAGACAGGGAGAGAGTGACAGACAGGGAGAGAGTGACAGACAGTGAGAGAGTGACAGACAGGGAGAGAGAGTGACAGACAGGGAGAGAGTTCGAGACAGGGAGAGAGTGACAGACAGGGAGAGAGAGACAGACAGGGAGAGAGTGACAGACTGAGAGAGAGAGTGACAGACAGGGAGAAAGTGACAGACAGGGAGAGAGTGACAGACAGGGAGAGAGTGACAGACAGTGAGAGAGTGACAGACAGGGAGAGAGAGTGACAGACAGGGAGAGAGTGACAGACAGGGAGAGAGAGTGACAGACAGGGAGAGAGAGACAGACAGGGAGAGAGTGACAGACTGAGAGAGAGAGTGACAGACAGGGAGAGAGTGACAGACAGGGAGAGAGTGACAGACAGGGAGAGAGTGACAGACAGAGAAAGAGAGTGACAGACAGGGAGAGAGTGACAGACAGAGAGAGTGACAGACAGGGAGAGAGTGACAGACAGAGAGAGAGTGACAGACAGAGAGAGAGTGACAGACGGGGATAGAGTGACAGACAGGGAGAGAGTGACAGACAGGGAGAGAGTGACAGACAGAGAGAGTGACAGACAGGGAGAGAGTGACAGACAGAGAGAAAGTGACAGACAGAGAGAGAGTGACAGACGGAGAGAGAGTGACAGACAGGGAGAGAGTGACAGACAGGGAGAGAGTGACAGACAGGGAGAGAGTGACAGACAGAGAGAGAGAGAGTGACAGACAGGGAGAGAGTGACAGACAGAGAGAGTGACAGACAGGGAGAGAGTGACAGACAGAGAGAGAGTGACAGACAGAGAGAGAGTGACAGACAGAGAGGAGAGTGACAGACAGGGAGAGAGAGTGACAGACAGGGAGAGAGAGTGACAGACAGGGAGAGAGAGTGACAGACAGGGAGAGAGTGACAGACAGTGAGAGAGTGACAGACAGGGAGAGAGTGACAGACAGGGAAAGAGTGACAGACAGGGAGAGAGTGACAGACAGGGAAAGAGAGTGACAGACAGGGAGAGAGTGATAGACAGTGAGAGAGAGGGACAGACAGGGAGAGAGTGACAGACAGGGAGAGAGTGACAGACAGGGAGAGAGAGAGACAGACAGGGAGAGAGAGTGACAGACAGGGAGAGAGTGACAGACAGAGAGAGAGTGACAGACAGAGAGAGAGTGACAGACAGAGAGAGAGTGACAGACAGAGAGAGAGTGACAGACGGGGATAGAGTGACAGACAGGGAGAGAGTGACAGACAGGGAGAGAGTGACAGACAGACAGAGTGACAGACAGGGAGAAAGTGACAGACAGGGAGAGAGTGACAGACAGGGAGAGAGTGACAGACAGTGAGAGAGTGACAGACAGGGAGAGAGAGTGACAGACAGGGAGAGAGTTCGAGACAGGGAGAGAGTGACAGACAGGGAGAGAGAGACAGACAGGGAGAGAGTGACAGACTGAGAGAGAGAGTGACAGACAGGGAGAGAGTGACAGACAGGGAGAGAGTGACAGACAGGGAGAGAGTGACAGACAGAGAAAGAGAGTGACAGACAGGGAGAGAGAGTGACAGACAGGGAGAGAGAGTGACAGACAGGGAGAGAGAGTGACAGACAGGGAGAGAGTGACAGACAGTGAGAGAGTGACAGACAGGGAGAGAGTGACAGACAGGGAAAGAGTGACAGACAGGGAGAGAGTGACAGACAGGGAAAGAGAGTGACAGACAGGGAGAGAGTGATAGACAGTGAGAGAGAGGGACAGACAGGGAGAGAGTGACAGACAGGGAGAGAGTGACAGACAGGGAGAGAGAGAGACAGACAGGGAGAGAGAGTGACAGACAGGGAGAGAGTGACAGACAGAGAGAGAGTGACAGACAGAGAGAGAGTGACAGACAGAGAGAGAGTGACAGACAGAGAGAGAGTGACAGACGGGGATAGAGTGACAGACAGGGAGAGAGTGACAGACAGGGAGAGAGTGACAGACAGACAGAGTGACAGACAGGGAGAGAGAGTGACAGCCAGGGAGAGAGAGTGACAGACAGGGAGAGAGTGACAGACAGGGAGACAGTGACAGACAGGGAGAGAGTGACAGACAGGGAGAGAGAGTGACAGACAGGGAGAGAGAGTGACAGACAGAGAGGAGAGTGACAGACAGGGAGAGAGAGTGACAGACAGGGAGAGAGAGTGACAGACAGGTAGAGAGAGTGACAGACAGGGAGAGAGTGACAGACAGTGAGAGAGTGACAGACAGGGAGAGAGTGACAGACAGGGAAAGAGTGACAGACAGGGAGAGAGTGACAGACAGGGAAAGAGAGTGACAGACAGGGAGAGAGTGATAGACAGTGAGAGAGAGGGACAGACAGGGAGAGAGTGACAGACAGGGAGAGAGTGACAGACAGGGAGAGAGAGAGACAGACAGGGAGAGAGAGTGACAGACAGGGAGAGAGTGACAGACAGAGAGAGAGTGACAGACAGAGAGAGAGTGACAGACAGAGAGAGAGTGACAGACAGAGAGAGAGTGACAGACAGGGAGAGAGTGACAGACAGGGAGAGAGTGACAGACAGACAGAGTGACAGACAGGGAGAAAGTGACAGACAGGGAGAGAGTGACAGACAGGGAGAGAGTGACAGACAGTGAGAGAGTGACAGACAGGGAGAGAGAGTGACAGACAGGGAGAGAGTTCGAGACAGGGAGAGAGTGACAGACAGGGAGAGAGAGACAGACAGGGAGAGAGTGACAGACTGAGAGAGAGAGTGACAGACAGGGAGAGAGTGACAGACAGGGAGAGAGTGACAGACAGGGAGAGAGTGACAGACAGAGAAAGAGAGTGACAGACAGGGAGAGAGTGACAGACAGAGAGAGTGACAGACAGGGAGAGAGTGACAGACAGAGAGAGAGTGACAGACAGAGAGAGAGTGACAGACGGGGATAGAGTGACAGACAGGGAGAGAGTGACAGACAGGGAGAGAGTGACAGACAGAGAGAGTGACAGACAGGGAGAGAGTGACAGACAGAGAGAAAGTGACAGACAGAGAGAGAGTGACAGACAGAGAGAGAGTGACAGACAGGGAGAGAGTGACAGACAGGGAGAGGGTGACAGACAGGGAGAGAGTGACAGACAGGGAGAGAGTGACAGACAGAGAGAGAGAGAGTGACAGACAGGGAGAGAGTGACAGACAGAGAGAGTGACAGACAGGGAGAGAGTGACAGACAGAGAGAGAGTGACAGACAGAGAGAGAGTGACAGACAGAGAGGAGAGTGACAGACAGGGAGAGAGAGTGACAGACAGGGAGAGAGAGTGACAGACAGGGAGAGAGAGTGACAGACAGGGAGAGAGTGACAGACAGTGAGAGAGTGACAGACAGGGAGAGAGTGACAGACAGGGAAAGAGTGACAGACAGGGAGAGAGTGACAGACAGGGAAAGAGAGTGACAGACAGGGAGAGAGTGATAGACAGTGAGAGAGAGGGACAGACAGGGAGAGAGTGACAGACAGGGAGAGAGTGACAGACAGGGAGAGAGAGAGACAGACAGGGAGAGAGAGTGACAGACAGGGAGAGAGTGACAGACAGAGAGAGAGTGACAGACAGAGAGAGAGTGACAGACAGAGAGAGAGTGACAGACAGAGAGAGAGTGACAGACGGGGATAGAGTGACAGACAGGGAGAGAGTGACAGACAGGGAGAGAGTGACAGACAGACAGAGTGACAGACAGGGAGAAAGTGACAGACAGGGAGAGAGTGACAGACAGGGAGAGAGTGACAGACAGTGAGAGAGTGACAGACAGGGAGAGAGAGTTCGAGACAGGGAGAGAGTGACAGACAGGGAGAGAGAGACAGACAGGGAGAGAGTGACAGACTGAGAGAGAGAGTGACAGACAGGGAGAGAGTGACAGACAGGGAGAGAGTGACAGACAGGGAGAGAGTGACAGACAGAGAAAGAGAGTGACAGACAGGGAGAGAGAGTGACAGACAGGGAGAGAGAGTGACAGACAGGGAGAGAGAGTGACAGACAGGGAGAGAGTGACAGACAGTGAGAGAGTGACAGACAGGGAGAGAGTGACAGACAGGGAAAGAGTGACAGACAGGGAGAGAGTGACAGACAGGGAAAGAGAGTGACAGACAGGGAGAGAGTGATAGACAGTGAGAGAGAGGGACAGACAGGGAGAGAGTGACAGACAGGGAGAGAGTGACAGACAGGGAGAGAGAGAGACAGACAGGGAGAGAGAGTGACAGACAGGGAGAGAGTGACAGACAGAGAGAGAGTGACAGACAGAGAGAGAGTGACAGACAGAGAGAGAGTGACAGACAGAGAGAGAGTGACAGACGGGGATAGAGTGACAGACAGGGAGAGAGTGACAGACAGGGAGAGAGTGACAGACAGACAGAGTGACAGACAGGGAGAAAGTGACAGACAGGGAGAGAGTGACAGACAGGGAGAAAGTGACAGACAGTGAGAGAGTGACAGACAGGGAGAGAGAGTGACAGACAGGGAGAGAGTTCGAGACAGGGAGAGAGTGACAGACTGAGAGAGAGAGTGACAGACAGGGAGAGAGTGACAGACAGGGAGAGAGTGACAGACAGGGAGAGAGTGACAGACAGAGAAAGAGAGTGACAGACAGGGAGAGAGTGACAGACAGAGAGAGTGACAGACAGGGAGAGAGTGACAGACAGAGAGAGAGTGACAGACAGAGAGAGAGTGACAGACGGGGATAGAGTGACAGACAGGGAGAGAGTGACAGACAGGGAGAGAGTGACAGACAGAGAGAGTGACAGACAGGGAGAGAGTGACAGACAGAGAGAAAGTGACAGACAGAGAGAGAGTGACAGACAGAGAGAGAGTGACAGACAGGGAGAGAGTGACAGACAGGGAGAGAGTGACAGACAGGGAGAGAGTGACAGACAGGGAGAGAGTGACAGACAGAGAGAGAGAGAGTGACAGACAGGGAGAGAGTGACAGACAGAGAGAGTGACAGACAGGGAGAGAGTGACAGACAGAGAGAGAGTGACAGACAGAGAGAGAGTGACAGACAGGGAGAGAGTGACAGACAGGGAGAGAGAGTGACAGACAGGGAGAGAGTGACAGACAGGGAGAGAGAGTGACAGACAGGGAGAGAGTGACAGACAGGGAGAGAGTGACAGACAGGGAGAGAGAGTGACAGACAGGCAGAGAGAGTGAAAGACAGGGAGAGAGAGTGACAGACAGGGAGAGAGAGTGACAGACAGGGAGAGAGATTGACAGACAGTGAGAGAGAGTGACAGACAGAGAGAGAGTGACAGACAGGGAGAGAGAGTGACAGACAGGGAGAGAGTGACAGACAGGGAGAGAGTGACAGACAGGGAGAGAGTGACAGACAGAGAGAGAGTGACAGACAGGGAGAGAGTGAAAGACAGGGAGAGAGAGCGACAGACAGGGAGAGAGAGTGACAGACAGGGAGAGAGAGACAGACAGAGAGAGTGACAGACAGGGAGAGAGTGACAGACAGGGAGAGAGTGACAGACAGGGAGAGAGAGTGACAGACAGGGAGAGAGAGTGACAGACGGAGAGAGAGTGACGGACAGGGAGAGAGTGACAGACAGGGAGAGAGTGACAGACAGGGAGAGAGTGACAGACAGGGAGAGTGACAGACAGGGAGAGAGTGACAGACAGGGAGAGAGAGTGACAGACAGAGAGAGAGTGACAGACAGAGAGAGAGTGACAGACAGGGAGAGAGTGACAGACAGGGAGAGAGTGACAGACAGGGAGAGAGAGACAGACAGGGAGAGAGAGACAGACAGAGAGAGTGACAGACAGAGAGAGAGAGTGACAGACAGGGAGAGAGTGACAGACAGAGAGAGAGTGACAGACAGGGAGAGAGAGTGACAGACAGGGAGAGAGAGTGACAGACAGAGAGAGAGTGACAGAGAGGGAGAGAGAGACAGACAGGGAGAGAGTGACAGATAGGGAGAGAGTGGCAGACAGGGAGAGAGTGACAGACAGAGAGAGAGTGACAGACAGGGAGAGAGAGTGACAGACAGGGAGAGAGTGACAGACAGGGAGAGAGTGACAGACAGGGAGAGAGAGTGACAGACAGGGAGAGAGAGTGACAGACAGGGAGAGAGAGACAGACAGAGAGAGTGACAGACAGGGAGAGAGTGACAGACAGGGAGAGTGACAGACAGAGAGAGAGTGACAGACAGGGAGAGTGTGACAGACAGGGAGAGAGAGTGACAGACAGAGAGAGTGACAGATAGGGAGAGAGAGTGACAGACAGAGAGAGTGACAGACAGGGAGAGAGAGTGACAGGCTGGGAGAGAGTGACAGACAGGGAGAGAAAGTGACAGACAGAGAGAGAGTGACAGACAGGGAGAGAGTGACAGACAGAGAGAGAGAGAGCGACAGACAGGGAGAGAGAGTGACAGACAGGGAGAGAGAGACAGACAGAGAGAGAGTGACAGACAGAGAGAGAGTGACAGACAGGGAGAGAGAGTGACAGACAGGGAGAGAGAGCGACAGACAGGGAGAGAGAGTGACAGACAGGGAGAGAGAGACAGACAGAGAGAGAGTGACAGACAGAGAGAGAGTGACAGACAGGGAGAGAGAGCGACAGACAGGGAGAGAGAGTGACAGACAGGGAGAGAGAGACAGACAGAGAGAGAGTGACAGACAGAGAGAGAGTGACAGACAGAGAGAGAGTGACAGACAGAGAGAGAGAGTGACAGACAGGGAGAGAGAGTGACAGACAGAGAGAGAGTGACAGACAGGGAGAGAGTGACAGACAGGGAGAGAGTGACAGACATGGAGAGAGAGTGACAGACAGGGAGAGAGTGACAGACAGGGGGAGAGTGACAGACAGAGAGAGAGTGACAGACAGGGAGAGAGTGACAGACAGAGGGAGAGAGTGACAGACAGGGAGAGAGAGTGACAGACAGGGAGAGAGAGTGACAGACAGGGAGAGAGAGTGACAGACAGGGAGAGAGAGTGACAGACAGGGAGAGAGTGACAGACAGGGAGAGAGAGTGACAGACAGGGAGAGACTGACAGACAGGGAGAGAGTGACAGACAGGGAGAGTGTGACAGACAGGGAGAGAGTGACAGACAGGGAGAGAGTGACATACAGGGAGAGAGTGACAGACAGGGAGAGAGTGACAGACAGGGAGAGAGTGACATACAGGGAGAGAGTGACAGACAGAGAGAGAGTGACAGACAGGGAGAGAGAGTGACAGACAGGGAGAGAGAGTGACAGACAGGGAGAGAGTGACAGACAGGGAGAGAGTGACAGACAGAGAGAGAGTGACAGACAGGGAGAGAGTGACAGACAGGGAGAGAGTGACAGACAGAGAGAGAGTGACAGACAGGGAGAGTGTGACAGACAGGGAGAGAGTGACAGACAGAGAGAGAGTGACAGACAGGGAGAGAGAGTGACAGACAGGGAGAGAGTGACAGACAGGGAGAGAGTGACAGACAGGGAGAGAGAGTGACAGACAGGGAGAGAGTGACAGACAGGGAGAGAGTGACAGACAGGGAGAGAGAGTGACAGACAGGGAGAGAGTGACAGACAGGGAGAGAGTGACAGACAGGGAGAGAGAGACAGACAGAGAGAGAGAGAGAGTGACAGACAGGGAGAGAGTGACAGACAGGGAGAGAGTGACAGACAGGGAGAGAGTGACAGACAGGGAGAGAGAGACATACAGAGAGAGAGTGACAGACAGGGAGAGAGTGACAGACAGGGAGAGAGAGTGACAGACAGGGAGATAGAGTGACAGACAGTGAGAGAGTGACAGACAGGGAGAGAGTGACAGACAGGGAGAGAGAGTGACAGACAGGGAGAGAGTGACAGACAGGGAGAGAGTGACAGACAGGGAGAGAGAGTGACAGACAGGGAGAGAGTGACAAACAGGGAGAGAGTGACAGACAGGGAGAGAGAGTGACAGACAGGGAGAGAGTGACAGACAGGGAGAGAGTGACAGACAGGGAGAGAGTGACAGACAGGGAGAGTGACAGACAGGGAGAGAGAGTGACAGACAGGGAGAGAGTGACAGACAGGGAGAGAGTGACAGACAGGGAGAGAGTGACAGACAGGGAGAGACTGACAGACAGGGAGAGAGTGACAGACAGGGAGAGAGTGACAGACAGGGAGAGAGAGTGACAGACAGGGAGAGAGTGACAGACAGGGAGAGAGAGTGACAGACAGGGGGAGAGAGTGACAGACAGGGAGAGAGTGACAGACAGGGAGAGAGTGACAGACAGGGAGAGAGAGACAGACAGAGAGAGAGAGTGACAGACAGGGAGAGAGTGACAGACAGGGAGAGAGAGACAGAGAGAGAGAGAGAGAGTGACAGACAGAGAGAGAGTGACAGACAGGGAGAGAGAGAGACAGACAGGGAGAGAGAGTGACAGACAGGGAGAGAGAGTGACAGACAGGGAGAGAGTGACAGACAGGGAGAGAGTGACAGACCGGGAGAGAGTGACAGACAGGGAGAGAGAGTGACAGACAGGGAGAGATAGTGACAGACAGGGAGAGAGTGACAGACAGGGAGAGAGTGACAGACAGGGAGAGAGTGACAGACAGGGAGAGAGAGTGACAGACAGGGAGAGAGTGACAGACAGGGAGAGAGGGACAGACAGGGAGAGAGAGTGACAGACAGGGAAAGAGAGTGACAGACAGGGAGAGAGTGACAGACAGGGAGAGAGTGACAGACAGGGAGAGAGAGTGACAGACAGGGAGAGATAGTGACAGACAGGGAGAGAGTGACAGACAGGGAGAGAGTGACAGACAGGGAGAGAGAGTGACAGACAGGGAGAGAGTGACAGACAGGGAGAGAGAGTGACAGACAGGGAGAGAGAGTGACAGACAGGGAGAGAGTGTGACAGACAGGGAGAGAGTGACAGACAGGGAGAGAGAGACAGACAGGGAGAGAGAGACAGACAGAGAGAGAGTGACAGACAGGGAGAGAGTGACAGACAGGGAGAGAGAGTGACAGACAGGGAGAGAGAGTGACAGAAAGGGAGAGAGAGTGACAGACAGGGAGAGAGTGACAGACAGGGAGAGAGAGTGACAGACAGGGAGAGAGAGTGACAGACAGGGAGAGAGTGACAGACAGGGAGAGAGTGACAGACAGGGAGAGAGAGTGACAGACAGGGAGAGAGTGACAGACAGAGAGAGAGTGACAGACAGGGAGAGAGAGTGACAGACAGGGAGAGAGAGTGACAGACAGGGAGAGAGTGTGACAGACAGGGAGAGAGTGACAGACAGGGAGAGAGAGACAGACAGGGAGAGAGAGACAGACAGGGAGAGAGAGTGACAGACAGGGAGACAGTGACAGATAGGGAGAGAGAGTGACAGATAGGGAGAGAGAGTGACAGACAGGGAGAGAGAGTGACAGCCAGGGAGAGAGAGTGACAGACAGGGAGAGAGTGACAGACAGGGAGACAGTGACAGACAGTGAGAGAGTGACAGACAGGGAGAGAGAGTGACAGACAGGGAGAGAGAGTGACAGACAGAGAGGAGAGTGACAGACAGGGAGAGAGAGTGACAGACAGGGAGAGAGAGTGACAGACAGGGAGAGAGAGTGACAGACAGAGAGAAAGTGACAGACAGGGAGAGAGTGACAGACAGGGAGAGAGTGACAGACAGGGAGAGAGTGACAGACAGTGAGAGAGTGACAGACAGGGAGAGAGTGACAGACAGGGAGAGAGAGTGACAGACATGGAGAGAGTGACAGACATGGAGAGAGTGACAGACAGGGAGAGAGTGACAGACAGGGAGAGAGTGACAGACAGGGAGAGAGAGTGACAAACAGGGAGAGAGAGTGACAAACAGGGAGAGAGAGTGACAGACAGGGAGAGAGAGACAGACAAGGAGAGAGAGTGACAGACAGGGAGAGAGTGACAGACAGGGAGAGAGAGTGACAGACAGCGAGAGAGAGTGACAGACAGGGAGAGAGTGACAGACAGGGAGAGAGTGACAGACAGGGAGAGAGAGACAGACAGGGAGAGAGTGACAGACAGAGAGAGAGAGTGACAGACAGGGAGAGAGTGACAGACAGGGAGAGAGTGACAGACAGGGAGAGAGAGTGACAGACAGGGAGAGAGTGACAGACAGGGAGAGAGTGACAGACAGAGAGAGAGTGACAGACAGGGAGAGAGAGTGACAGACAGGGAGAGAGAGTGACAGACAGAGAGAGAGTGACAGAGAGGGAGAGAGAGACAGACAGGGAGAGAGTGACAGATAGGGAGAGAGAGTGACAGACAGGGAGAGAGTGACAGACAGGGAGAGAGTGACAGACAGGGAGAGAGTGACAGACAGGGAGAGAGAGTGACAGACAGGGAGAGAGTGACAGACAGGGAGAGAGAGTGACAGACAGGGAGAGAGAGTGACAGACAGGGAGAGAGTGACAGA
This sequence comes from Pristiophorus japonicus, assembly GCF_044704955.1. Classification (NCBI taxonomy): domain Eukaryota; kingdom Metazoa; phylum Chordata; class Chondrichthyes; family Pristiophoridae; genus Pristiophorus; species Pristiophorus japonicus. Next base: position 42,540 of record NW_027250768.1, read on the forward strand.
CAGGGAGAGAGTGACAGACAGGGAGAGAGAGTGACAGACAGGGAGAGAGTGACAGACAGGGAGAGAGTGACAGACAGGGAGAGAGTGACAGACAGGGAGAGAGAGTGACAGCCAGTGAGAGAGAGTGACAGACAGGGAGAGAGAGTGACAGACAGGGAGAGAGTGACAGACAGGGAGAGAGAGTGACAGACAGGGAGAGAGTGACAGACAGGGAGAGAGTGACAGACAGGGAGAGAGAGTGACAGACAGGCAGAGAGAGTGAAAGACAGGGAGAGAGAGTGACAGACAGGGAGAGAGAGTGACAGACAGGGAGAGAGATTGACAGACAGTGAGAGAGAGTGACAGACAGAGAGAGAGTGACAGACAGGGAGAGAGAGTGACAGACAGGGAGAGAGTGACAGACAGGGAGAGAGAGACAGACAGGGAGAGAGTGACAGACAGAGAGAGAGTGACAGACAGGGAGAGAGTGAAAGACAGGGAGAGAGAGCGACAGACAGGGAGAGAGAGTGACAGACAGGGAGAGAGAGACAGACAGAGAGAGTGACAGACAGGGAGAGAGTGACAGACAGGGAGAGAGTGACAGACAGGGAGAGAGAGTGACAGACAGGGAGAGAGAGTGACAGACGGAGAGAGAGTGACGGACAGGGAGAGAGTGACAGACAGGGAGAGAGTGACAGACAGGGAGAGAGTGACAGACAGGGAGAGTGACAGACAGGGAGAGAGTGACAGACAGGGAGAGAGAGTGACAGACAGAGAGAGAGTGACAGACAGAGAGAGAGTGACAGACAGGGAGAGAGTGACAGACAGGGAGAGAGTGACAGACAGGGAGAGAGAGACAGACAGGGAGAGAGAGACAGACAGAGAGAGTGACAGACAGAGAGAGAGAGTGACAGACAGGGAGAGAGTGACAGACAGAGAGAGAGTGACAGACAGGGAGAGAGAGTGACAGACAGGGAGAGAGAGTGACAGACAGAGAGAGAGTGACAGAGAGGGAGAGAGAGACAGACAGGGAGAGAGTGACAGATAGGGAGAGAGTGGCAGACAGGGAGAGAGTGACAGACAGAGAGAGAGTGACAGACAGGGAGAGAGAGTGACAGACAGGGAGAGAGTGACAGACAGGGAGAGAGTGACAGACAGGGAGAGAGAGTGACAGACAGGGAGAGAGAGTGACAGACAGGGAGAGAGAGACAGACAGAGAGAGTGACAGACAGGGAGAGAGTGACAGACAGGGAGAGTGACAGACAGAGAGAGAGTGACAGACAGGGAGAGTGTGACAGACAGGGAGAGAGAGTGACAGACAGAGAGAGTGACAGATAGGGAGAGAGAGTGACAGACAGAGAGAGTGACAGACAGGGAGAGAGAGTGACAGGCTGGGAGAGAGTGACAGACAGGGAGAGAAAGTGACAGACAGAGAGAGAGTGACAGACAGGGAGAGAGTGACAGACAGAGAGAGAGAGAGCGACAGACAGGGAGAGAGAGTGACAGACAGGGAGAGAGAGACAGACAGAGAGAGAGTGACAGACAGAGAGAGAGTGACAGACAGGGAGAGAGAGTGACAGACAGGGAGAGAGAGCGACAGACAGGGAGAGAGAGTGACAGACAGGGAGAGAGAGACAGACAGAGAGAGAGTGACAGACAGAGAGAGAGTGACAGACAGGGAGAGAGAGCGACAGACAGGGAGAGAGAGTGACAGACAGGGAGAGAGAGACAGACAGAGAGAGAGTGACAGACAGAGAGAGAGTGACAGACAGAGAGAGAGTGACAGACAGAGAGAGAGAGTGACAGACAGGGAGAGAGAGTGACAGACAGAGAGAGAGTGACAGACAGGGAGAGAGTGACAGACAGGGAGAGAGTGACAGACATGGAGAGAGAGTGACAGACAGGGAGAGAGTGACAGACAGGGGGAGAGTGACAGACAGAGAGAGAGTGACAGACAGGGAGAGAGTGACAGACAGAGGGAGAGAGTGACAGACAGGGAGAGAGAGTGACAGACAGGGAGAGAGAGTGACAGACAGGGAGAGAGAGTGACAGACAGGGAGAGAGAGTGACAGACAGGGAGAGAGTGACAGACAGGGAGAGAGAGTGACAGACAGGGAGAGACTGACAGACAGGGAGAGAGTGACAGACAGGGAGAGTGTGACAGACAGGGAGAGAGTGACAGACAGGGAGAGAGTGACATACAGGGAGAGAGTGACAGACAGGGAGAGAGTGACAGACAGGGAGAGAGTGACATACAGGGAGAGAGTGACAGACAGAGAGAGAGTGACAGACAGGGAGAGAGAGTGACAGACAGGGAGAGAGAGTGACAGACAGGGAGAGAGTGACAGACAGGGAGAGAGTGACAGACAGAGAGAGAGTGACAGACAGGGAGAGAGTGACAGACAGGGAGAGAGTGACAGACAGAGAGAGAGTGACAGACAGGGAGAGTGTGACAGACAGGGAGAGAGTGACAGACAGAGAGAGAGTGACAGACAGGGAGAGAGAGTGACAGACAGGGAGAGAGTGACAGACAGGGAGAGAGTGACAGACAGGGAGAGAGAGTGACAGACAGGGAGAGAGTGACAGACAGGGAGAGAGTGACAGACAGGGAGAGAGAGTGACAGACAGGGAGAGAGTGACAGACAGGGAGAGAGTGACAGACAGGGAGAGAGAGACAGACAGAGAGAGAGAGAGAGTGACAGACAGGGAGAGAGTGACAGACAGGGAGAGAGTGACAGACAGGGAGAGAGTGACAGACAGGGAGAGAGAGACATACAGAGAGAGAGTGACAGACAGGGAGAGAGTGACAGACAGGGAGAGAGAGTGACAGACAGGGAGATAGAGTGACAGACAGGGAGAGAGTGACAGACAGGGAGAGAGTGACAGACAGGGAGAGAGAGTGACAGACAGGGAGAGAGTGACAGACAGGGAGAGAGTGACAGACAGGGAGAGAGAGTGACAGACAGGGAGAGAGTGACAAACAGGGAGAGAGTGACAGACAGGGAGAGAGAGTGACAGACAGGGAGAGAGTGACAGACAGGGAGAGAGTGACAGACAGGGAGAGAGTGACAGACAGGGAGAGTGACAGACAGGGAGAGAGAGTGACAGACAGGGAGAGAGTGACAGACAGGGAGAGAGTGACAGACAGGGAGAGAGTGACAGACAGGGAGAGACTGACAGACAGGGAGAGAGTGACAGACAGGGAGAGAGTGACAGACAGGGAGAGAGAGTGACAGACAGGGAGAGAGTGACAGACAGGGAGAGAGAGTGACAGACAGGGGGAGAGAGTGACAGACAGGGAGAGAGTGACAGACAGGGAGAGAGTGACAGACAGGGAGAGAGAGACAGACAGAGAGAGAGAGTGACAGACAGGGAGAGAGTGACAGACAGGGAGAGAGAGACAGAGAGAGAGAGAGAGAGTGACAGACAGAGAGAGAGTGACAGACAGGGAGAGAGAGAGACAGACAGGGAGAGAGAGTGACAGACAGGGAGAGAGAGTGACAGACAGGGAGAGAGTGACAGACAGGGAGAGAGTGACAGACCGGGAGAGAGTGACAGACAGGGAGAGAGAGTGACAGACAGGGAGAGATAGTGACAGACAGGGAGAGAGTGACAGACAGGGAGAGAGTGACAGACAGGGAGAGAGTGACAGACAGGGACAGAGAGTGACAGACAGGGAGAGAGTGACAGACAGGGAGAGAGGGACAGACAGGGAGAGAGAGTGACAGACAGGGAAAGAGAGTGACAGACAGGGAGAGAGTGACAGACAGGGAGAGAGTGACAGACAGGGAGAGAGAGTGACAGACAGGGAGAGATAGTGACAGACAGGGAGAGAGTGACAGACAGGGAGAGAGTGACAGACAGGGAGAGAGAGTGACAGACAGGGAGAGAGTGACAGACAGGGAGAGAGAGTGACAGACAGGGAGAGAGAGTGACAGACAGGGAGAGAGTGTGACAGACAGGGAGAGAGTGACAGACAGGGAGAGAGAGACAGACAGGGAGAGAGAGACAGACAGAGAGAGAGTGACAGACAGGGAGAGAGTGACAGACAGGGAGAGAGAGTGACAGACAGGGAGAGAGAGTGACAGAAAGGGAGAGAGAGTGACAGACAGGGAGAGAGTGACAGACAGGGAGAGAGAGTGACAGACAGGGAGAGAGAGTGACAGACAGGGAGAGAGTGACAGACAGGGAGAGAGTGACAGACAGGGAGAGAGAGTGACAGACAGGGAGAGAGTGACAGACAGAGAGAGAGTGACAGACAGGGAGAGAGAGTGACAGACAGGGAGAGAGAGTGACAGACAGGGAGAGAGTGTGACAGACAGGGAGAGAGTGACAGACAGGGAGAGAGAGACAGACAGGGAGAGAGAGACAGACAGGGAGAGAGAGACAGACAGGGAGAGAGAGTGACAGACAGGGAGACAGTGACAGATAGGGAGAGAGAGTGACAGATAGGGAGAGAGAGTGACAGACAGGGAGAGAGAGTGACAGCCAGGGAGAGAGAGTGACAGACAGGGAGAGAGTGACAGACAGGGAGACAGTGACAGACAGTGAGAGAGTGACAGACAGGGAGAGAGAGTGACAGACAGGGAGAGAGAGTGACAGACAGAGAGGAGAGTGACAGACAGGGAGAGAGAGTGACAGACAGGGAGAGAGAGTGACAGACAGGGAGAGAGAGTGACAGACAGAGAGAAAGTGACAGACAGGGAGAGAGTGACAGACAGGGAGAGAGTGACAGACAGGGAGAGAGTGACAGACAGTGAGAGAGTGACAGACAGGGAGAGAGTGACAGACAGGGAGAGAGAGTGACAGACATGGAGAGAGTGACAGACATGGAGAGAGTGACAGACAGGGAGAGAGTGACAGACAGGGAGAGAGTGACAGACAGGGAGAGAGAGTGACAAACAGGGAGAGAGAGTGACAAACAGGGAGAGAGAGTGACAGACAGGGAGAGAGAGACAGACAAGGAGAGAGAGTGACAGACAGGGAGAGAGTGACAGACAGGGAGAGAGAGTGACAGACAGCGAGAGAGAGTGACAGACAGGGAGAGAGTGACAGACAGGGAGAGAGTGACAGACAGGGAGAGAGAGACAGACAGGGAGAGAGTGACAGACAGAGAGAGAGAGTGACAGACAGGGAGAGAGTGACAGACAGGGAGAGAGTGACAGACAGGGAGAGAGAGTGACAGACAGGGAGAGAGTGACAGACAGGGAGAGAGTGACAGACAGAGAGAGAGTGACAGACAGGGAGAGAGAGTGACAGACAGGGAGAGAGAGTGACAGACAGAGAGAGAGTGACAGAGAGGGAGAGAGAGACAGACAGGGAGAGAGTGACAGATAGGGAGAGAGAGTGACAGACAGGGAGAGAGTGACAGACAGGGAGAGAGTGACAGACAGGGAGAGAGTGACAGACAGGGAGAGAGAGTGACAGACAGGGAGAGAGTGACAGACAGGGAGAGAGAGTGACAGACAGGGAGAGAGAGTGACAGACAGGGAGAGAGTGACAGACAGGGAGAGAGTGACAGACAGGGAGAGAGAGTGACAGACAGGGAGAGAGTGACAGACAGGGAGAGAGTGACAGACAGGGAGAGAGTGACAGACAGGGAGAGAGAGTGACAGCCAGTGAGAGAGAGTGACAGACAGGGAGAGAGAGTGACAGACAGGGAGAGAGAGTGACAGACAGTCAGAGAGAGTGACAGACAGGGAGAGAGTGACAGACAGGGAGAGAGTGACAGACAGGGAGAGAGAGACAGACAGGGAGAGAGTGACAGACTGAGAGAGAGAGTGACAGACAGGGAGAGAGTGACAGACAGGGAGAGAGTGACAGACAGAGAGAGAGAGTGACAGACAGGGAGAGAGTGACAGACAGAGAGAGTGACAGACAGGGAGAGAGTGACAGACAGAGAGAGAGTGACAGACAGAGAGAGAGTGACAGACGGGGAGAGAGTGACAGACAGGGAGAGAGTGACAGACAGGGAGAGAGTGACAGACAGAGAGAGAGTGACAGACAGGGAGAGAGTGACAGACAGGGAGAGAGTGACAGACAGGGAGAGAGAGACAGACAGGGAGAGAGAGACAGACAGAGAGAGTGACAGACAGAGAGAGAGAGTGACAGACAGGGAGAGAGAGACAGACAGAGAGAGTGACAGACAGAGAGAGAGTGACAGACAGGGAGAGAGAGTGACAGACAGGGAGAGAGAGTGACAGACAGAGAGAGTGACAGACAGGGAGAGAGAGTGACAGACAGGGAGAGAGTGACAGACAGGGAGAGAGTGACAGACAGGGAGAGAGAGTGACAGACAGGGAGAGAGAGACAGACAGAGAGAGTGACAGACAGGGAGAGAGTGACAGACAGGGAGAGAGTGACAGACAGGGAGAGAGAGTGACAGACAGTGAGAGAGAGTGACAGACAGAGAGAGAGTGACAGAGAGGGAGAGAGAGACAGACAGGGAGAGAGTGACAGATAGGGAGAGAGTGGCAGACAGGGAGAGAGTGACAGCCTGAGAGAGAGTGACAGACAGGGAGAGAGAGTGACAGACAGTGAGAGAGTGACAGACAGGGAGAGAGTGACAGACAGGGAGAGAGAGTGACAGACAGGGAGAGAGAGTGACAGACAGGGAGAGAGAGACAGACAGAGAGAGTGACAGACAGGGAGAGAGTGACAGATAGGGAGAGAGAGTGACAGACAGGGAGAGAGTGACAGACAGGGAGAGACTGACCGACAGGGAGAGAGTGACAGACAGAGAGAGTGACAGACAGGGAGAGAGTGACAGACAGGGAGAGAGAGTGACAGACAGGGATGAGAGAGTGACAGACAGGGAGAGAGAGTGACAGACAGGGAGAGAGTGACAGACAGGGAGAGAGTGACAGACAGGGAGAGAGAGACAGACAGGGAGAGAGTGACAGACTGAGAGAGAGAGTGACAGACAGGGAGAGAGTGACAGACAGGGAGAGAGTGACAGACAGAGAGAGAGAGTGACAGACAGGGAGAGAGTGACAGACAGAGAGAGTGACAGACAGGGAGAGAGTGACAGACAGGGAGAGAGTGACAGACAGGGAGAGAGTGACAGACAGAGAGAGAGTGACAGACGGGGAGAGAGTGACAGACAGGGAGAGAGTGACAGACAGGGAGAGAGTGACAGACAGAGAGAGTGACAGACAGGGAGAGAGTGACAGACAGAGAGAGAGTGACAGACAGAGAGAGAGTGACAGACAGGGAGAGAGTGACAGACAGGGAGAGAGTGACAGACAGGGAGAGAGTGAAAGACAGGGAGAGAGTGACAGACAGAGAGAGAGAGAGTGACAGACAGGGAGAGAGTGACAACAGAGAGAGTGACAGACAGGGAGAGAGTGACAACAGAGAGAGAGTGACAGACAGAGAGAGAGTGACAGACAGGGAGAGAGTGACAGACAGGGAGAGAGAGTGACAGACAGGGAGAGAGAGTGACAGACAGGGAGAGAGAGACAGACAGAGAGAGTGACAGACAGGGAGAGAGTGACAGACAGGGAGAGAGTGACAGACAGGGAGAGAGTGACAGACAGAGAGAGAGTGACAGACAGGGAGAGAGAGTGACAGACAGGGAGAGAGTGACAGACAGGGAGAGAGTGACAGACAGGGAGAGAGAGTGACAGACAGGGAGAGAGAGTGACAGACAGGGAGAGAGAGACAGACAGAGAGAGTGACAGACAGGGAGAGAGTGACAGACAGGGAGAGAGTGACAGACAGGGAGAGAGAGTGACAGACAGGGAGAGAGTGACAGACAGGGAGAGAGTGACAGACAGAGAGAGAGTGACAGACAGGGAGAGAGAGTGACAGACAGGGAGAGAGAGTGACAGACAGAGAGAGAGTGACAGAGAGGGAGAGAGAGACAGACAGGGAGAGAGAGTGACAGATAGGGAGAGAGAGTGACAGACAGGGAGAGAGTGACAGACAGGGAGAGAGTGACAGACAGGGAGAGAGAGTGACAGACAGGGAGAGAGTGACAGACAGGGAGAGAGAGTGACAGACAGGGAGAGAGAGTGACAGACAGGGAGAGAGTGACAGACAGGGAGAGAGTGACAGACAGGGAGAGAGAGTGACAGACAGGGAGAGAGTGACAGACAGGGAGAGAGTGACAGACAGGGAGAGAGTGACAGACAGGGAGAGAGTGACAGACAGGGAGAGAGAGTGACAGCCAGTGAGAGAGAGTGACAGACAGGGAGAGAGAGTGACAGACAGGGAGAGAGAGTGACAGACAGTCAGAGAGAGTGACAGACAGGGAGAGAGTGACAGACAGGGAGAGAGTGACAGACAGGGAGAGAGAGACAGACAGGGAGAGAGTGACAGACTGAGAGAGAGAGTGACAGACAGGGAGAGAGTGACAGACAGGGAGAGAGTGACAGACAGAGAGAGAGAGTGACAGACAGGGAAAGAGTGACAGACAGAGAGAGTGACAGACAGGGAGAGAGTGACAGACAGAGAGAGAGTGACAGACAGAGAGAGAGTGACAGACGGGGAGAGAGTGACAGACAGGGAGAGAGTGACAGACAGGGAGAGAGTGACAGACAGAGAGAGTGACAGACAGGGAGAGAGTGACAGACAGAGAGAGAGTGACAGACAGAGAGAGAGTGACAGACAGGGAGAGAGTGACAGACAGGGAGAGAGTGACAGACAGGGAGAGAGTGAAAGACAGGGAGAGAGTGACAGACAGAGAGAGAGAGAGTGACAGACAGGGAGAGAGTGACAGACAGAGAGAGTGACAGACAGGGAGAGAGTGACAACAGAGAGAGAGTGACAGACAGAGAGAGAGTGACAGACAGGGAGAGAGTGACAGACAGGGAGAGAGAGTGACAGACAGGGAGAGAGAGTGACAGACAGGGAGAGAGAGACAGACAGAGAGAGTGACAGACAGGGAGAGAGTGACAGACAGGGAGAGAGTGACAGACAGGGAGAGAGTGATAGACAGGGAGAGAGAGTGACAGACAGGGAGAGAGAGTGACAGACGGAGAGAGAGTGACGGACAGGGAGAGAGTGACAGACAGGGAGAGAGTGACAGACAGGGAGAGAGTGACAGACAGGGAGAGAGTGACAGACAGGAAGAGAGTGACAGACAGGGAGAGTGACAGAAAGGGAGAGAGTGACAGACAGGGAGAGAGAGTGACAGACAGAGAGAGAGTGACAGACAGAGAGAGAGTGACAGACAGGGAGAGAGTGACAGACAGGGAGAGAGTGACAGACAGGGAGAGAGAGACAGACAGGGAGAGAGAGACAGACAGAGAGAGTGACAGACAGAGAGAGAGAGTGACAGACAGGGAGAGAGAGACAGACAGAGAGAGTGACAGACAGAGAGAGAGTGACAGACAGGGAGAGAGAGTGACAGACAGGGAGAGAGAGTGACAGACAGAGAGAGTGACAGACAGGGAGAGAGAGTGACAGACAGGGAGAGAGTGACAGACAGGGAGAGAGTGACAGACAGGGAGAGAGAGTGACAGACAGGGAGAGAGAGACAGACAGAGAGAGTGACAGACAGGGAGAGAGTGACAGACAGGGAGAGAGTGACAGACAGGGAGAGAGAGTGACAGACAGTGAGAGAGAGTGACAGACAGAGAGAGAGTGACAGAGAGGGAGAGAGAGACAGACAGGGAGAGAGTGACAGATAGGGAGAGAGTGGCAGACAGGGAGAGAGTGACAGCCTGAGAGAGAGTGACAGACAGGGAGAGAGAGTGACAGACAGTGAGAGAGTGACAGACAGGGAGAGAGTGACAGACAGGGAGAGAGTGACAGACAGGGAGAGAGAGTGACAGACAGGGAGAGAGAGTGACAGACAGGGAGAGAGAGACAGACAGAGAGAGTGACAGACAGGGAGAGAGTGACAGATAGGGAGAGAGAGTGACAGACAGGGAGAGAGTGACAGACAGGGAGAGACTGACCGACAGGGAGAGAGAGTGACAGACAGGGATGAGAGAGTGACAGACAGGGAGAGAGAGTGACAGACAGGGAGAGAGTGACAGACAGGGAGAGAGAGTGACAGACAGGGAGAGAGAGTGACAGACAGGGAGAGAGAGTGACAGACAGGGAGAGAGAGTGACAGACAGGGAGAGAGAGTGACAGACAGGGAGAGAGTGACAGACAGGGAGAGAGTGACAGACAGGGAGAGAGAGTGACAGACAGGGAGAGAGAGTGACAGACAGGGAGAGAGTGTGACAGACAGGGAGAGAGAGTGACAGACAGGGAGAGAGTGACAGACAGGGAGAGAGTGACAGACAGGGAGAGAGAGTGACAGACAGGGAGAGAGTAACAGACAGGGAGAGAGTGACAGACAGGGAGAGACTGACAGACAGGGAGAGAGTGATAGACAGGGAGAGAGAGTGACAGACAGGGAGAGAGTGATAGACAGGGAGAGAAAGTCACAGACAGGGAGAGAGTGACAGACAGGGAGAGAGTGACAGACAGGGAGAGAGTGACAGACAGGGAGAGAGTGACAGACAGGGAGAGAGAGTGACAGACAGGGAGAGAGAGTTACAGACAGGGAGAGAGAGTGACAGACAGGGAGAGAGAGTGACAGACAGGGAGTGAGTGACAGACAGGGAGAGAGAGTGACAGACAGGGAGAGAGCGACAGACAGGGAGAGAGTGACAGAAAGGGAGAGAGTGACAGACAGGGAGAGAGTGACAGTCAGAGAGAGAGAGTGACAGACAGGGAGAAAGTGATAGACAGGGAGAGAGTAACAGTCAGAGAGAGATTGACAGACAGGGAGAGAGTGACAGACAGGGAGAGTGACAGACAGGGAGAGAGTGACAGACAGGGAGAGAGAGTGACAGACAGAGAGAGAGTGACAGACAGAGAGAGAGTGACAGACAGAGAGAGAGTGACAGACAGGGAGAGAGTGACAGACAGGGAGAGAGTGACAGACAGGGAGAGTGACAGACAAGGAGAGAGTGACAGACAAGGAGAGAGTGACAGACAGGGAGAGAGAGTGACAGACAGAGAGAGAGTGACAGACAGAGAGAGAGTGACAGACAGAGAGAGAGTGACAGACAGGGAGAGAGTGACAGACAGGGAGAGAGAGACAGACAGGGAGAGAGAGACAGACAGAGAGAGTGACAGACAGAGAGAGAGAGTGACAGACAGGGAGAGAGAGACAGACAAAGAGAGTGACAGACAGAGAGAGAGTGACAGACAGGGAGAGAGAGTGACAGACAGGGAGAGAGAGTGACAGACAGAGAGAGTGACAGACAGGGAGAGAGAGTGACAGACAGGGAGAGAGTGACAGACAGGGAGAGAGTGACAGACAGGGAGAGAGAGTGACAGACAGGGAGAGAGTGACAGACAGGGAGAGAGTGACCGACAGGGAGAGAGTGACAGACAGAGAGAGTGACAGACAGGGAGAGAGTGACAGACAGGGAGAGAGTGACAGACAGGGAGAGAGTGACAGACAGGGAGAGTGACAGACAAGGAGAGAGTGACAGACAGGGAGAGAGATTGACAGACAGGGAGAGAGTGACAGACAGGGAGAGAGAGTGACAGACAGGGAGAGAGTGACAGACAGGGAGAGAGTGACAGACAGGGAGAGAGAGTGACAGACAGGGAGAGAGAGTGACAGACAGGGAGAGAGTGTGACAGACAGGGAGAGAGAGTGACAGACAGGGAGAGAGTGACAGACAGGGAGAGAGTGACAGACAGGGAGAGAGAGTGACAGACAGGGAGAGAGTAACAGACAGGGAGAGAGTGACAGACAGGGAGAGAGAGTGACAGACAGAGAGAGAGTGACAGATAGGGAGAGAGTGACAGACAGGGAGAGAGTGACAGACAGGGAGAGAGTGACAGACAGGGAGAGAGAGTGACAGACAGGGAGAGAGAGTGACAGACAGGGAGAGAGTGACAGACAGGGAGAGAGTGACAGACAGGGAGAGAGAGTGACAGACAGGGAGAGAGTGACAGACAGGGAGAGAGAGTGACAGACAGGGAGAGAGAGTGACAGACAGGGAGAGAGTGACAGACAGGGAGAGAGAGTGACAGACAGGGAGAGAGAGTGACAGACAGGGAGAGAGAGTGACAGACAGGGAGAGAGAGTGACAGACAGGGAGAGAGTGACAGACAGGGAGAGAGTGACAGACAGGGAGAGAGAGTGACAGACAGGGAGAGAGTGACAGACAGGGAGAGAGTGACAGACAGGGAGAGAGTGACAGACAGGGAGAGAGAGTGACAGACAGGGAGAGAGTGACAGACAGGGAGAGAGAGTGACAGACAGGGAGAGAGAGTGACAGACAGGGAGAGAGAGTGACAGACAGGGAGAGAGTGACAGACAGGGAGAGAGTGACAGACAGGGAGAGAGTGACAGACAGGGAGAGAGAGTGACAGACAGGGAGAGAGTGACAGACAGGGAGAGAGTGACAGACAGGGAGAGAGTGACAGACAGGGAGAGAGAGTGACAGCCAGTGAGAGAGAGTGACAGACAGGGAGAGAGAGTGACAGACAGGGAGAGAGAGTGACAGACAGTCAGAGAGAGTGACAGACAGGGAGAGAGTGACAGACAGGGAGAGAGTGACAGACAGGGAGAGAGAGACAGACAGGGAGAGAGTGACAGACTGAGAGAGAGAGTGACAGACAGGGAGAGAGTGACAGACAGGGAGAGAGTGACAGACAGGGAGAGAGTGACAGACAGAGAGAGAGAGTGACAGACAGGGAGAGAGTGACAGACAGAGAGAGTGACAGACAGGGAGAGAGTGACAGACAGAGAGAGAGTGACAGACAGAGAGAGAGTGACAGACGGGGAGAGAGTGACAGACAGGGAGAGAGTGACAGACAGGGAGAGAGTGACAGACAGAGAGAGTGACAGACAGGGAGAGAGTGACAGACAGAGAGAGAGTGACAGACAGAGAGAGAGTGACAGACAGGGAGAGAGTGACAGACAGGGAGAGAGTGACAGACAGGGAGAGAGAGTGACAGACAGAGAGAGAGAGAGTGACAGACAGGGAGAGAGTGACAGACAGAGAGAGTGACAGACAGGGAGAGAGTGACAACAGAGAGAGAGTGACAGACAGAGAGAGAGTGACAGACAGGGAGAGAGTGACAGACAGGGAGAGAGAGTGACAGACAGGGAGAGAGTGACAGACAGGGAGAGAGAGTGACAGACAGGGAGAGAGTGACAGACAGGGAGAGAGTGACAGACAGGGAGAGAGAGTGACAGACAGGCAGAGAGAGTGACAGACAGGGAGAGAGAGTGACAGACAGGGAGAGAGAGTGACAGACAGGGAGAGAGAGTGACAGACAGAAAGAGAGTGACAGACAGGGAGAGAGAGTGACAGACAGGGAGAGAGTGACAGACAGGGAGAGAGTGACAGACAGGGAGAGAGTGACAGACAGAGAGAGAGTGACAGACAGGGAGAGAGTGAAAGACAGGGAGAGAGAGCGACAGACAGGGAGAGAGAGTGACAGACAGGGAGAGAGAGACAGACAGAGAGAGTGACAGACAGGGAGAGAGTGACAGACAGGGAGAGAGTGACAGACAGGGAGAGAGTGACAGACAGGGAGAGAGAGTGACAGACAGGGAGAGAGAGTGACAGACGGAGAGAGAGTGACGGACAGGGAGAGAGTGACAGACAGGGAGAGAGTGACAGACAGGGAGAGAGTGACAGACAGGGAGAGAGTGACAGACAGGGAGAGTGACAGACAGGGAGAGAGTGACAGACAGGGAGAGAGAGTGACAGACAGAGAGAGAGTGACAGACAGAGAGAGAGTGATAGACAGGGAGAGAGTGACAGACAGGGAGAGAGTGACAGACAGGGAGAGAGAGACAGACAGGGAGAGAGAGACAGACAGAGAGAGTGACAGACAGAGAGAGAGAGTGACAGACAGGGAGAGAGAGACAGACAGAGAGAGTGACAGACAGAGAGAGAGTGACAGACAGGGAGAGAGAGTGACAGACAGGGAGAGAGTGACAGACAGTGAGAGAGTGACAGACAGGGAGAGAGTGACAGACAGGGAAAGAGTGACAGACAGGGAGAGAGTGACAGACAGGGAAAGAGAGTGACAGACAGGGAGAGAGTGATAGACAGTGAGAGAGAGGGACAGACAGGGAGAGAGTGACAGACAGGGAGAGAGTGACAGACAGGGAGAGAGAGAGACAGACAGGGAGAGAGAGTGACAGACAGGGAGAGAGTGACAGACAGAGAGAGAGTGACAGACAGAGAGAGAGTGACAGACAGAGAGAGAGTGACAGACAGAGAGAGAGTGACAGACGGGGATAGAGTGACAGACAGGGAGAGAGTGACAGACAGGGAGAGAGTGACAGACAGACAGAGTGACAGACAGGGAGAGAGAGTGACAGCCAGGGAGAGAGAGTGACAGACAGGGAGAGAGTGACAGACAGGGAGACAGTGACAGACAGGGAGAGAGTGACAGACAGGCAGAGAGAGTGACAGACAGGGAGAGAGAGTGACAGACAGAGAGGAGAGTGACAGACAGGGAGAGAGAGTGACAGACAGGGAGAGAGAGTGACAGACAGGTAGAGAGAGTGACAGACAGGGAGAGAGTGACAGACAGTGAGAGAGTGACAGACAGGGAGAGAGTGACAGACAGGGAAAGAGTGACAGACAGGGAGAGAGTGACAGACAGGGAAAGAGAGTGACAGACAGGGAGAGAGTGATAGACAGTGAGAGAGAGGGACAGACAGGGAGAGAGTGACAGACAGGGAGAGAGTGACAGACAGGGAGAGAGAGAGACAGACAGGGAGAGAGAGTGACAGACAGGGAGAGAGTGACAGACAGAGAGAGAGTGACAGACAGAGAGAGAGTGACAGACAGAGAGAGAGTGACAGACAGAGAGAGAGTGACAGACGGGGATAGAGTGACAGACAGGGAGAGAGTGACAGACAGGGAGAGAGTGACAGACAGACAGAGTGACAGACAGGGAGAAAGTGACAGACAGGGAGAGAGTGACAGACAGGGAGAGAGTGACAGACAGTGAGAGAGTGACAGACAGGGAGAGAGAGTGACAGACAGGGAGAGAGTTCGAGACAGGGAGAGAGTGACAGACAGGGAGAGAGTGACAGACAGAGAGAGAGTGACAGACAGAGAGAGAGTGACAGACAGAGAGGAGAGTGACAGACAGGGAGAGAGAGTGACAGACAGGGAGAGAGAGTGACAGACAGGGAGAGAGAGTGACAGACAGGGAGAGAGTGACAGACAGTGAGAGAGTGACAGACAGGGAGAGAGTGACAGACAGGGAAAGAGTGACAGACAGGGAGAGAGTGACAGACAGGGAAAGAGAGTGACAGACAGGGAGAGAGTGATAGACAGTGAGAGAGAGGGACAGACAGGGAGAGAGTGACAGACAGGGAGAGAGTGACAGACAGGGAGAGAGACAGACAGGGAGAGAGAGTGACAGACAGGGAGAGAGTGACAGACAGAGAGAGAGTGACAGACAGAGAGAGAGTGACAGACAGAGAGAGAGTGACAGACAGAGAGAGAGTGACAGACGGGGATAGAGTGACAGACAGGGAGAGAGTGACAGACAGGGAGAGAGTGACAGACAGACAGAGTGACAGACAGGGAGAAAGTGACAGACAGGGAGAGAGTGACAGACAGGGAGAGAGTGACAGACAGTGAGAGAGTGACAGACAGGGAGAGAGAGTTCGAGACAGGGAGAGAGTGACAGACAGGGAGAGAGAGACAGACAGGGAGAGAGTGACAGACTGAGAGAGAGAGTGACGACAGGGAGAGAGTGACAGACAGGGAGAGAGTGACAGACAGGGAGAGAGTGACAGACAGAGAAAGAGAGTGACAGACAGGGAGAGAGAGTGACAGACAGGGAGAGAGAGTGACAGACAGGGAGAGAGAGTGACAGACAGGGAGAGAGTGACAGACAGTGAGAGAGTGACAGACAGGGAGAGAGTGACAGACAGGGAAAGAGTGACAGACAGGGAGAGAGTGACAGACAGGGAAAGAGAGTGACAGACAGGGAGAGAGTGATAGACAGTGAGAGAGAGGGACAGACAGGGAGAGAGTGACAGACAGGGAGAGAGTGACAGACAGGGAGAGAGAGAGACAGACAGGGAGAGAGAGTGACAGACAGGGAGAGAGTGACAGACAGAGAGAGAGTGACAGACAGAGAGAGAGTGACAGACAGAGAGAGAGTGACAGACAGAGAGAGAGTGACAGACGGGGATAGAGTGACAGACAGGGAGAGAGTGACAGACAGGGAGAGAGTGACAGACAGACAGAGTGACAGACAGGGAGAAAGTGACAGACAGGGAGAGAGTGACAGACAGGGAGAAAGTGACAGACAGTGAGAGAGTGACAGACAGGGAGAGAGAGTGACAGACAGGGAGAGAGTTCGAGACAGGGAGAGAGTGACAGACTGAGAGAGAGAGTGACAGACAGGGAGAGAGTGACAGACAGGGAGAGAGTGACAGACAGGGAGAGAGTGACAGACAGAGAAAGAGAGTGACAGACAGGGAGAGAGTGACAGACAGAGAGAGTGACAGACAGGGAGAGAGTGACAGACAGAGAGAGAGTGACAGACAGAGAGAGAGTGACAGACGGGGATAGAGTGACAGACAGGGAGAGAGTGACAGACAGGGAGAGAGTGACAGACAGAGAGAGTGACAGACAGGGAGAGAGTGACAGACAGAGAGAAAGTGACAGACAGAGAGAGAGTGACAGACAGAGAGAGAGTGACAGACAGGGAGAGAGTGACAGACAGGGAGAGAGTGACAGACAGGGAGAGAGTGACAGACAGGGAGAGAGTGACAGACAGAGAGAGAGAGAGTGACAGACAGGGAGAGAGTGACAGACAGAGAGAGTGACAGACAGGGAGAGAGTGACAGACAGAGAGAGAGTGACAGACAGAGAGAGAGTGACAGACAGGGAGAGAGTGACAGACAGGGAGAGAGAGTGACAGACAGGGAGAGAGTGACAGACAGGGAGAGAGAGTGACAGACAGGGAGAGAGTGACAGACAGGGAGAGAGTGACAGACAGGGAGAGAGAGTGACAGACAGGCAGAGAGAGTGAAAGACAGGGAGAGAGAGTGACAGACAGGGAGAGAGAGTGACAGACAGGGAGAGAGATTGACAGACAGTGAGAGAGAGTGACAGACAGAGAGAGAGTGACAGACAGGGAGAGAGAGTGACAGACAGGGAGAGAGTGACAGACAGGGAGAGAGTGACAGACAGAGAGAGAGTGACAGACAGGGAGAGAGTGAAAGACAGGGAGAGAGAGCGACAGACAGGGAGAGAGAGTGACAGACAGGGAGAGAGAGACAGACAGAGAGAGTGACAGACAGGGAGAGAGTGACAGACAGGGAGAGAGTGACAGACAGGGAGAGAGAGTGACAGACAGGGAGAGAGAGTGACAGACGGAGAGAGAGTGACGGACAGGGAGAGAGTGACAGACAGGGAGAGAGTGACAGACAGGGAGAGAGTGACAGACAGGGAGAGTGACAGACAGGGAGAGAGTGACAGACAGGGAGAGAGAGTGACAGACAGAGAGAGAGTGACAGACAGAGAGAGAGTGACAGACAGGGAGAGAGTGACAGACAGGGAGAGAGTGACAGACAGGGAGAGAGAGACAGACAGGGAGAGAGAGACAGACAGAGAGAGTGACAGACAGAGAGAGAGAGTGACAGACAGGGAGAGAGTGACAGACAGAGAGAGAGTGACAGACAGGGAGAGAGAGTGACAGACAGGGAGAGAGAGTGACAGACAGAGAGAGAGTGACAGAGAGGGAGAGAGAGACAGACAGGGAGAGAGTGACAGATAGGGAGAGAGTGGCAGACAGGGAGAGAGTGACAGACAGAGAGAGAGTGACAGACAGGGAGAGAGAGTGACAGACAGGGAGAGAGTGACAGACAGGGAGAGAGTGACAGACAGGGAGAGAGAGTGACAGACAGGGAGAGAGAGTGACAGACAGGGAGAGAGAGACAGACAGAGAGAGTGACAGACAGGGAGAGAGTGACAGACAGGGAGAGTGACAGACAGAGAGAGAGTGACAGACAGGGAGAGTGTGACAGACAGGGAGAGAGAGTGACAGACAGAGAGAGTGACAGATAGGGAGAGAGAGTGACAGACAGAGAGAGTGACAGACAGGGAGAGAGAGTGACAGGCTGGGAGAGAGTGACAGACAGGGAGAGAAAGTGACAGACAGAGAGAGAGTGACAGACAGGGAGAGAGTGACAGACAGAGAGAGAGAGAGCGACAGACAGGGAGAGAGAGTGACAGACAGGGAGAGAGAGACAGACAGAGAGAGAGTGACAGACAGAGAGAGAGTGACAGACAGGGAGAGAGAGTGACAGACAGGGAGAGAGAGCGACAGACAGGGAGAGAGAGTGACAGACAGGGAGAGAGAGACAGACAGAGAGAGAGTGACAGACAGAGAGAGAGTGACAGACAGGGAGAGAGAGCGACAGACAGGGAGAGAGAGTGACAGACAGGGAGAGAGAGACAGACAGAGAGAGAGTGACAGACAGAGAGAGAGTGACAGACAGAGAGAGAGTGACAGACAGAGAGAGAGAGTGACAGACAGGGAGAGAGAGTGACAGACAGAGAGAGAGTGACAGACAGGGAGAGAGTGACAGACAGGGAGAGAGTGACAGACATGGAGAGAGAGTGACAGACAGGGAGAGAGTGACAGACAGGGGGAGAGTGACAGACAGAGAGAGAGTGACAGACAGGGAGAGAGTGACAGACAGAGGGAGAGAGTGACAGACAGGGAGAGAGAGTGACAGACAGGGAGAGAGAGTGACAGACAGGGAGAGAGAGTGACAGACAGGGAGAGAGAGTGACAGACAGGGAGAGAGTGACAGACAGGGAGAGAGAGTGACAGACAGGGAGAGACTGACAGACAGGGAGAGAGTGACAGACAGGGAGAGTGTGACAGACAGGGAGAGAGTGACAGACAGGGAGAGAGTGACATACAGGGAGAGAGTGACAGACAGGGAGAGAGTGACAGACAGGGAGAGAGTGACATACAGGGAGAGAGTGACAGACAGAGAGAGAGTGACAGACAGGGAGAGAGAGTGACAGACAGGGAGAGAGAGTGACAGACAGGGAGAGAGTGACAGACAGGGAGAGAGTGACAGACAGAGAGAGAGTGACAGACAGGGAGAGAGTGACAGACAGGGAGAGAGTGACAGACAGAGAGAGAGTGACAGACAGGGAGAGTGTGACAGACAGGGAGAGAGTGACAGACAGAGAGAGAGTGACAGACAGGGAGAGAGAGTGACAGACAGGGAGAGAGTGACAGACAGGGAGAGAGTGACAGACAGGGAGAGAGAGTGACAGACAGGGAGAGAGTGACAGACAGGGAGAGAGTGACAGACAGGGAGAGAGAGTGACAGACAGGGAGAGAGTGACAGACAGGGAGAGAGTGACAGACAGGGAGAGAGAGACAGACAGAGAGAGAGAGAGAGTGACAGACAGGGAGAGAGTGACAGACAGGGAGAGAGTGACAGACAGGGAGAGAGTGACAGACAGGGAGAGAGAGACATACAGAGAGAGAGTGACAGACAGGGAGAGAGTGACAGACAGGGAGAGAGAGTGACAGACAGGGAGATAGAGTGACAGACAGTGAGAGAGTGACAGACAGGGAGAGAGTGACAGACAGGGAGAGAGAGTGACAGACAGGGAGAGAGTGACAGACAGGGAGAGAGTGACAGACAGGGAGAGAGAGTGACAGACAGGGAGAGAGTGACAAACAGGGAGAGAGTGACAGACAGGGAGAGAGAGTGACAGACAGGGAGAGAGTGACAGACAGGGAGAGAGTGACAGACAGGGAGAGAGTGACAGACAGGGAGAGTGACAGACAGGGAGAGAGAGTGACAGACAGGGAGAGAGTGACAGACAGGGAGAGAGTGACAGACAGGGAGAGAGTGACAGACAGGGAGAGACTGACAGACAGGGAGAGAGTGACAGACAGGGAGAGAGTGACAGACAGGGAGAGAGAGTGACAGACAGGGAGAGAGTGACAGACAGGGAGAGAGAGTGACAGACAGGGGGAGAGAGTGACAGACAGGGAGAGAGTGACAGACAGGGAGAGAGTGACAGACAGGGAGAGAGAGACAGACAGAGAGAGAGAGTGACAGACAGGGAGAGAGTGACAGACAGGGAGAGAGAGACAGAGAGAGAGAGAGAGAGTGACAGACAGAGAGAGAGTGACAGACAGGGAGAGAGAGAGACAGACAGGGAGAGAGAGTGACAGACAGGGAGAGAGAGTGACAGACAGGGAGAGAGTGACAGACAGGGAGAGAGTGACAGACCGGGAGAGAGTGACAGACAGGGAGAGAGAGTGACAGACAGGGAGAGATAGTGACAGACAGGGAGAGAGTGACAGACAGGGAGAGAGTGACAGACAGGGAGAGAGTGACAGACAGGGAGAGAGAGTGACAGACAGGGAGAGAGTGACAGACAGGGAGAGAGGGACAGACAGGGAGAGAGAGTGACAGACAGGGAAAGAGAGTGACAGACAGGGAGAGAGTGACAGACAGGGAGAGAGTGACAGACAGGGAGAGAGAGTGACAGACAGGGAGAGATAGTGACAGACAGGGAGAGAGTGACAGACAGGGAGAGAGTGACAGACAGGGAGAGAGAGTGACAGACAGGGAGAGAGTGACAGACAGGGAGAGAGAGTGACAGACAGGGAGAGAGAGTGACAGACAGGGAGAGAGTGTGACAGACAGGGAGAGAGTGACAGACAGGGAGAGAGAGACAGACAGGGAGAGAGAGACAGACAGAGAGAGAGTGACAGACAGGGAGAGAGTGACAGACAGGGAGAGAGAGTGACAGACAGGGAGAGAGAGTGACAGAAAGGGAGAGAGAGTGACAGACAGGGAGAGAGTGACAGACAGGGAGAGAGAGTGACAGACAGGGAGAGAGAGTGACAGACAGGGAGAGAGTGACAGACAGGGAGAGAGTGACAGACAGGGAGAGAGAGTGACAGACAGGGAGAGAGTGACAGACAGAGAGAGAGTGACAGACAGGGAGAGAGAGTGACAGACAGGGAGAGAGAGTGACAGACAGGGAGAGAGTGTGACAGACAGGGAGAGAGTGACAGACAGGGAGAGAGAGACAGACAGGGAGAGAGAGACAGACAGGGAGAGAGAGTGACAGACAGGGAGACAGTGACAGATAGGGAGAGAGAGTGACAGATAGGGAGAGAGAGTGACAGACAGGGAGAGAGAGTGACAGCCAGGGAGAGAGAGTGACAGACAGGGAGAGAGTGACAGACAGGGAGACAGTGACAGACAGTGAGAGAGTGACAGACAGGGAGAGAGAGTGACAGACAGGGAGAGAGAGTGACAGACAGAGAGGAGAGTGACAGACAGGGAGAGAGAGTGACAGACAGGGAGAGAGAGTGACAGACAGGGAGAGAGAGTGACAGACAGAGAGAAAGTGACAGACAGGGAGAGAGTGACAGACAGGGAGAGAGTGACAGACAGGGAGAGAGTGACAGACAGTGAGAGAGTGACAGACAGGGAGAGAGTGACAGACAGGGAGAGAGAGTGACAGACATGGAGAGAGTGACAGACATGGAGAGAGTGACAG
Source organism: Pristiophorus japonicus (assembly GCF_044704955.1). Lineage (NCBI taxonomy): Eukaryota > Metazoa > Chordata > Chondrichthyes > Pristiophoridae > Pristiophorus > Pristiophorus japonicus. Next base: position 64,034 of record NW_027250768.1, read on the forward strand.
ACAGGGAGAGAGTGACAGACAGGGAGAGAGTGACAGACAGGGAGAGAGAGTGACAAACAGGGAGAGAGAGTGACAAACAGGGAGAGAGAGTGACAGACAGGGAGAGAGAGACAGACAAGGAGAGAGAGTGACAGACAGGGAGAGAGTGACAGACAGGGAGAGAGAGTGACAGACAGCGAGAGAGAGTGACAGACAGGGAGAGAGTGACAGACAGGGAGAGAGTGACAGACAGGGAGAGAGAGACAGACAGGGAGAGAGTGACAGACAGAGAGAGAGAGTGACAGACAGGGAGAGAGTGACAGACAGGGAGAGAGTGACAGACAGGGAGAGAGAGTGACAGACAGGGAGAGAGTGACAGACAGGGAGAGAGTGACAGACAGAGAGAGAGTGACAGACAGGGAGAGAGAGTGACAGACAGGGAGAGAGAGTGACAGACAGAGAGAGAGTGACAGAGAGGGAGAGAGAGACAGACAGGGAGAGAGTGACAGATAGGGAGAGAGAGTGACAGACAGGGAGAGAGTGACAGACAGGGAGAGAGTGACAGACAGGGAGAGAGTGACAGACAGGGAGAGAGAGTGACAGACAGGGAGAGAGTGACAGACAGGGAGAGAGAGTGACAGACAGGGAGAGAGAGTGACAGACAGGGAGAGAGTGACAGACAGGGAGAGAGTGACAGACAGGGAGAGAGAGTGACAGACAGGGAGAGAGTGACAGACAGGGAGAGAGTGACAGACAGGGAGAGAGTGACAGACAGGGAGAGAGAGTGACAGCCAGTGAGAGAGAGTGACAGACAGGGAGAGAGAGTGACAGACAGGGAGAGAGTGACAGACAGGGAGAGAGAGTGACAGACAGGGAGAGAGTGACAGACAGGGAGAGAGTGACAGACAGGGAGAGAGAGTGACAGACAGGCAGAGAGAGTGAAAGACAGGGAGAGAGAGTGACAGACAGGGAGAGAGAGTGACAGACAGGGAGAGAGATTGACAGACAGTGAGAGAGAGTGACAGACAGAGAGAGAGTGACAGACAGGGAGAGAGAGTGACAGACAGGGAGAGAGTGACAGACAGGGAGAGAGAGACAGACAGGGAGAGAGTGACAGACAGAGAGAGAGTGACAGACAGGGAGAGAGTGAAAGACAGGGAGAGAGAGCGACAGACAGGGAGAGAGAGTGACAGACAGGGAGAGAGAGACAGACAGAGAGAGTGACAGACAGGGAGAGAGTGACAGACAGGGAGAGAGTGACAGACAGGGAGAGAGAGTGACAGACAGGGAGAGAGAGTGACAGACGGAGAGAGAGTGACGGACAGGGAGAGAGTGACAGACAGGGAGAGAGTGACAGACAGGGAGAGAGTGACAGACAGGGAGAGTGACAGACAGGGAGAGAGTGACAGACAGGGAGAGAGAGTGACAGACAGAGAGAGAGTGACAGACAGAGAGAGAGTGACAGACAGGGAGAGAGTGACAGACAGGGAGAGAGTGACAGACAGGGAGAGAGAGACAGACAGGGAGAGAGAGACAGACAGAGAGAGTGACAGACAGAGAGAGAGAGTGACAGACAGGGAGAGAGTGACAGACAGAGAGAGAGTGACAGACAGGGAGAGAGTGACAGACAGGGAGAGTGACAGACAGAGAGAGAGTGACAGACAGGGAGAGTGTGACAGACAGGGAGAGAGAGTGACAGACAGAGAGAGTGACAGATAGGGAGAGAGAGTGACAGACAGAGAGAGTGACAGACAGGGAGAGAGAGTGACAGGCTGGGAGAGAGTGACAGACAGGGAGAGAAAGTGACAGACAGAGAGAGAGTGACAGACAGGGAGAGAGTGACAGACAGAGAGAGAGAGAGCGACAGACAGGGAGAGAGAGTGACAGACAGGGAGAGAGAGACAGACAGAGAGAGAGTGACAGACAGAGAGAGAGTGACAGACAGGGAGAGAGAGTGACAGACAGGGAGAGAGAGCGACAGACAGGGAGAGAGAGTGACAGACAGGGAGAGAGAGACAGACAGAGAGAGAGTGACAGACAGAGAGAGAGTGACAGACAGGGAGAGAGAGCGACAGACAGGGAGAGAGAGTGACAGACAGGGAGAGAGAGACAGACAGAGAGAGAGTGACAGACAGAGAGAGAGTGACAGACAGAGAGAGAGTGACAGACAGAGAGAGAGAGTGACAGACAGGGAGAGAGAGTGACAGACAGAGAGAGAGTGACAGACAGGGAGAGAGTGACAGACAGGGAGAGAGTGACAGACATGGAGAGAGAGTGACAGACAGGGAGAGAGTGACAGACAGGGGGAGAGTGACAGACAGAGAGAGAGTGACAGACAGGGAGAGAGTGACAGACAGAGGGAGAGAGTGACAGACAGGGAGAGAGAGTGACAGACAGGGAGAGAGAGTGACAGACAGGGAGAGAGAGTGACAGACAGGGAGAGAGTGACAGACAGGGAGAGAGAGTGACAGACAGGGAGAGACTGACAGACAGGGAGAGAGTGACAGACAGGGAGAGTGTGACAGACAGGGAGAGAGTGACAGACAGGGAGAGAGTGACATACAGGGAGAGAGTGACAGACAGGGAGAGAGTGACAGACAGGGAGAGAGTGACATACAGGGAGAGAGTGACAGACAGAGAGAGAGTGACAGACAGGGAGAGAGAGTGACAGACAGGGAGAGAGAGTGACAGACAGGGAGAGAGTGACAGACAGGGAGAGAGTGACAGACAGAGAGAGAGTGACAGACAGGGAGAGAGTGACAGACAGGGAGAGAGTGACAGACAGAGAGAGAGTGACAGACAGGGAGAGTGTGACAGACAGGGAGAGAGTGACAGACAGAGAGAGAGTGACAGACAGGGAGAGAGAGTGACAGACAGGGAGAGAGTGACAGACAGGGAGAGAGTGACAGACAGGGAGAGAGAGTGACAGACAGGGAGAGAGTGACAGACAGGGAGAGAGTGACAGACAGGGAGAGAGAGTGACAGACAGGGAGAGAGTGACAGACAGGGAGAGAGTGACAGACAGGGAGAGAGAGACAGACAGAGAGAGAGAGAGAGTGACAGACAGGGAGAGAGTGACAGACAGGGAGAGAGTGACAGACAGGGAGAGAGTGACAGACAGGGAGAGAGAGACATACAGAGAGAGAGTGACAGACAGGGAGAGAGTGACAGACAGGGAGAGAGAGTGACAGACAGGGAGATAGAGTGACAGACAGGGAGAGAGTGACAGACAGGGAGAGAGTGACAGACAGGGAGAGAGAGTGACAGACAGGGAGAGAGTGACAGACAGGGAGAGAGTGACAGACAGGGAGAGAGAGTGACAGACAGGGAGAGAGTGACAAACAGGGAGAGAGTGACAGACAGGGAGAGAGAGTGACAGACAGGGAGAGAGTGACAGACAGGGAGAGAGTGACAGACAGGGAGAGAGTGACAGACAGGGAGAGTGACAGACAGGGAGAGAGAGTGACAGACAGGGAGAGAGTGACAGACAGGGAGAGAGTGACAGACAGGGAGAGAGTGACAGACAGGGAGAGACTGACAGACAGGGAGAGAGTGACAGACAGGGAGAGAGTGACAGACAGGGAGAGAGAGTGACAGACAGGGAGAGAGTGACAGACAGGGAGAGAGAGTGACAGACAGGGGGAGAGAGTGACAGACAGGGAGAGAGTGACAGACAGGGAGAGAGTGACAGACAGGGAGAGAGAGACAGACAGAGAGAGAGAGTGACAGACAGGGAGAGAGTGACAGACAGGGAGAGAGAGACAGAGAGAGAGAGAGAGAGTGACAGACAGAGAGAGAGTGACAGACAGGGAGAGAGAGAGACAGACAGGGAGAGAGAGTGACAGACAGGGAGAGAGAGTGACAGACAGGGAGAGAGTGACAGACAGGGAGAGAGTGACAGACCGGGAGAGAGTGACAGACAGGGAGAGAGAGTGACAGACAGGGAGAGATAGTGACAGACAGGGAGAGAGAGTGACAGACAGGGAGAGATAGTGACAGACAGGGAGAGAGTGACAGACAGGGAGAGAGTGACAGACAGGGAGAGAGAGTGACAGACAGGGAGAGAGTGACAGACAGGGAGAGAGAGTGACAGACAGGGAGAGAGAGTGACAGACAGGGAGAGAGTGTGACAGACAGGGAGAGAGTGACAGACAGGGAGAGAGAGACAGACAGGGAGAGAGAGACAGACAGAGAGAGAGTGACAGACAGGGAGAGAGTGACAGACAGGGAGAGAGAGTGACAGACAGGGAGAGAGAGTGACAGAAAGGGAGAGAGAGTGACAGACAGGGAGAGAGTGACAGACAGGGAGAGAGAGTGACAGACAGGGAGAGAGAGTGACAGACAGGGAGAGAGTGACAGACAGGGAGAGAGTGACAGACAGGGAGAGAGAGTGACAGACAGGGAGAGAGTGACAGACAGAGAGAGAGTGACAGACAGGGAGAGAGAGTGACAGACAGGGAGAGAGAGTGACAGACAGGGAGAGAGTGTGACAGACAGGGAGAGAGTGACAGACAGGGAGAGAGAGACAGACAGGGAGAGAGAGACAGACAGGGAGAGAGAGACAGACAGGGAGAGAGAGTGACAGACAGGGAGACAGTGACAGATAGGGAGAGAGAGTGACAGATAGGGAGAGAGAGTGACAGACAGGGAGAGAGAGTGACAGCCAGGGAGAGAGAGTGACAGACAGGGAGAGAGTGACAGACAGGGAGACAGTGACAGACAGTGAGAGAGTGACAGACAGGGAGAGAGAGTGACAGACAGGGAGAGAGAGTGACAGACAGAGAGGAGAGTGACAGACAGGGAGAGAGAGTGACAGACAGGGAGAGAGAGTGACAGACAGGGAGAGAGAGTGACAGACAGAGAGAAAGTGACAGACAGGGAGAGAGTGACAGACAGGGAGAGAGTGACAGACAGGGAGAGAGTGACAGACAGTGAGAGAGTGACAGACAGGGAGAGAGTGACAGACAGGGAGAGAGAGTGACAGACATGGAGAGAGTGACAGACATGGAGAGAGTGACAGACAGGGAGAGAGTGACAGACAGGGAGAGAGTGACAGACAGGGAGAGAGAGTGACAAACAGGGAGAGAGAGTGACAAACAGGGAGAGAGAGTGACAGACAGGGAGAGAGAGACAGACAAGGAGAGAGAGTGACAGACAGGGAGAGAGTGACAGACAGGGAGAGAGAGTGACAGACAGCGAGAGAGAGTGACAGACAGGGAGAGAGTGACAGACAGGGAGAGAGTGACAGACAGGGAGAGAGAGACAGACAGGGAGAGAGTGACAGACAGAGAGAGAGAGTGACAGACAGGGAGAGAGTGACAGACAGGGAGAGAGTGACAGACAGGGAGAGAGAGTGACAGACAGGGAGAGAGTGACAGACAGGGAGAGAGTGACAGACAGAGAGAGAGTGACAGACAGGGAGAGAGAGTGACAGACAGGGAGAGAGAGTGACAGACAGAGAGAGAGTGACAGAGAGGGAGAGAGAGACAGACAGGGAGAGAGTGACAGATAGGGAGAGAGAGTGACAGACAGGGAGAGAGTGACAGACAGGGAGAGAGTGACAGACAGGGAGAGAGTGACAGACAGGGAGAGAGAGTGACAGACAGGGAGAGAGTGACAGACAGGGAGAGAGAGTGACAGACAGGGAGAGAGAGTGACAGACAGGGAGAGAGTGACAGACAGGGAGAGAGTGACAGACAGGGAGAGAGAGTGACAGACAGGGAGAGAGTGACAGACAGGGAGAGAGTGACAGACAGGGAGAGAGTGACAGACAGGGAGAGAGAGTGACAGCCAGTGAGAGAGAGTGACAGACAGGGAGAGAGAGTGACAGACAGGGAGAGAGAGTGACAGACAGTCAGAGAGAGTGACAGACAGGGAGAGAGTGACAGACAGGGAGAGAGTGACAGACAGGGAGAGAGAGACAGACAGGGAGAGAGTGACAGACTGAGAGAGAGAGTGACAGACAGGGAGAGAGTGACAGACAGGGAGAGAGTGACAGACAGAGAGAGAGAGTGACAGACAGGGAGAGAGTGACAGACAGAGAGAGTGACAGACAGGGAGAGAGTGACAGACAGAGAGAGAGTGACAGACAGAGAGAGAGTGACAGACGGGGAGAGAGTGACAGACAGGGAGAGAGTGACAGACAGGGAGAGAGTGACAGACAGAGAGAGAGTGACAGACAGGGAGAGAGTGACAGACAGGGAGAGAGTGACAGACAGGGAGAGAGAGACAGACAGGGAGAGAGAGACAGACAGAGAGAGTGACAGACAGAGAGAGAGAGTGACAGACAGGGAGAGAGAGACAGACAGAGAGAGTGACAGACAGAGAGAGAGTGACAGACAGGGAGAGAGAGTGACAGACAGGGAGAGAGAGTGACAGACAGAGAGAGTGACAGACAGGGAGAGAGAGTGACAGACAGGGAGAGAGTGACAGACAGGGAGAGAGTGACAGACAGGGAGAGAGAGTGACAGACAGGGAGAGAGAGACAGACAGAGAGAGTGACAGACAGGGAGAGAGTGACAGACAGGGAGAGAGTGACAGACAGGGAGAGAGAGTGACAGACAGTGAGAGAGAGTGACAGACAGAGAGAGAGTGACAGAGAGGGAGAGAGAGACAGACAGGGAGAGAGTGACAGATAGGGAGAGAGTGGCAGACAGGGAGAGAGTGACAGCCTGAGAGAGAGTGACAGACAGGGAGAGAGAGTGACAGACAGTGAGAGAGTGACAGACAGGGAGAGAGTGACAGACAGGGAGAGAGAGTGACAGACAGGGAGAGAGAGTGACAGACAGGGAGAGAGAGACAGACAGAGAGAGTGACAGACAGGGAGAGAGTGACAGATAGGGAGAGAGAGTGACAGACAGGGAGAGAGTGACAGACAGGGAGAGACTGACCGACAGGGAGAGAGTGACAGACAGAGAGAGTGACAGACAGGGAGAGAGTGACAGACAGGGAGAGAGAGTGACAGACAGGGATGAGAGAGTGACAGACAGGGAGAGAGAGTGACAGACAGGGAGAGAGTGACAGACAGGGAGAGAGTGACAGACAGGGAGAGAGAGACAGACAGGGAGAGAGTGACAGACTGAGAGAGAGAGTGACAGACAGGGAGAGAGTGACAGACAGGGAGAGAGTGACAGACAGAGAGAGAGAGTGACAGACAGGGAGAGAGTGACAGACAGAGAGAGTGACAGACAGGGAGAGAGTGACAGACAGAGAGAGAGTGACAGACAGAGAGAGAGTGACAGACAGAGAGAGAGTGACAGACGGGGAGAGAGTGACAGACAGGGAGAGAGTGACAGACAGGGAGAGAGTGACAGACAGAGAGAGTGACAGACAGGGAGAGAGTGACAGACAGAGAGAGAGTGACAGACAGAGAGAGAGTGACAGACAGGGAGAGAGTGACAGACAGGGAGAGAGTGACAGACAGGGAGAGAGTGACAGACAGAGAGAGAGAGAGTGACAGACAGGGAGAGAGTGACAGACAGAGAGAGTGACAGACAGGGAGAGAGAGTGACAACAGAGAGAGAGTGACGGACAGGGAGAGAGTGACAGACAGGGAGAGAGTGACAGACAGGGAGAGAGTGACAGACAGGGAGAGAGTGACAGACAGGAAGAGAGTGACAGACAGGGAGAGTGACAGAAAGGGAGAGAGTGACAGACAGGGAGAGAGAGTGACAGACAGAGAGAGAGTGACAGACAGAGAGAGAGTGACAGACAGGGAGAGAGTGACAGACAGGGAGAGAGTGACAGACAGGGAGAGAGAGACAGACAGGGAGAGAGAGACAGACAGAGAGAGTGACAGACAGAGAGAGAGAGTGACAGACAGGGAGAGAGAGACAGACAGAGAGAGTGACAGACAGAGAGAGAGTGACAGACAGGGAGAGAGAGTGACAGACAGGGAGAGAGAGTGACAGACAGAGAGAGTGACAGACAGGGAGAGAGAGTGACAGACAGGGAGAGAGTGACAGACAGGGAGAGAGTGACAGACAGGGAGAGAGAGTGACAGACAGGGAGAGAGAGACAGACAGAGAGAGTGACAGACAGGGAGAGAGTGACAGACAGGGAGAGAGTGACAGACAGGGAGAGAGAGTGACAGACAGTGAGAGAGAGTGACAGACAGAGAGAGAGTGACAGAGAGGGAGAGAGAGACAGACAGGGAGAGAGTGACAGATAGGGAGAGAGTGGCAGACAGGGAGAGAGTGACAGCCTGAGAGAGAGTGACAGACAGGGAGAGAGAGTGACAGACAGTGAGAGAGTGACAGACAGGGAGAGAGTGACAGACAGGGAGAGAGTGACAGACAGGGAGAGAGAGTGACAGACAGGGAGAGAGAGTGACAGACAGGGAGAGAGAGACAGACAGAGAGAGTGACAGACAGGGAGAGAGTGACAGATAGGGAGAGAGAGTGACAGACAGGGAGAGAGTGACAGACAGGGAGAGACTGACCGACAGGGAGAGAGAGTGACAGACAGGGATGAGAGAGTGACAGACAGGGAGAGAGAGTGACAGACAGGGAGAGAGTGACAGACAGGGAGAGAGAGTGACAGACAGGGAGAGAGAGTGACAGACAGGGAGAGAGTGACAGACAGGGAGAGAGAGTGACAGACAGGGAGAGAGAGTGACAGACAGGGAGAGAGAGTGACAGACAGGGAGAGAGTGACAGACAGGGAGAGAGTGACAGACAGGGAGAGAGAGTGACAGACAGGGAGAGAGAGTGACAGACAGGGAGAGAGTGTGACAGACAGGGAGAGAGAGTGACAGACAGGGAGAGAGTGACAGACAGGGAGAGAGTGACAGACAGGGAGAGAGAGTGACAGACAGGGAGAGAGTAACAGACAGGGAGAGAGTGACAGACAGGGAGAGACTGACAGACAGGGAGAGAGTGATAGACAGGGAGAGAGAGTGACAGACAGGGAGAGAGTGATAGACAGGGAGAGAAAGTCACAGACAGGGAGAGAGTGACAGACAGGGAGAGAGTGACAGACAGGGAGAGAGTGACAGACAGGGAGAGAGTGACAGACAGGGAGAGAGAGTGACAGACAGGGAGAGAGAGTTACAGACAGGGAGAGAGAGTGACAGACAGGGAGAGAGAGTGACAGACAGGGAGTGAGTGACAGACAGGGAGAGAGAGTGACAGACAGGGAGAGAGCGACAGACAGGGAGAGAGTGACAGACAGGGAGAGAGTGACAGACAGGGAGAGAGTGACAGTCAGAGAGAGAGAGTGACAGACAGGGAGAAAGTGATAGACAGGGAGAGAGTAACAGTCAGAGAGAGATTGACAGACAGGGAGAGAGTGACAGACAGGGAGAGTGACAGACAGGGAGAGAGTGACAGACAGGGAGAGAGAGTGACAGACAGAGAGAGAGTGACAGACAGAGAGAGAGTGACAGACAGAGAGAGAGTGACAGACAGGGAGAGAGTGACAGACAGGGAGAGAGTGACAGACAGGGAGAGTGACAGACAAGGAGAGAGTGACAGACAGGGAGAGAGAGTGACAGACAGAGAGAGAGTGACAGACAGAGAGAGAGTGACAGACAGAGAGAGAGTGACAGACAGGGAGAGAGTGACAGACAGGGAGAGAGAGACAGACAGGGAGAGAGAGACAGACAGAGAGAGTGACAGACAGAGAGAGAGAGTGACAGACAGGGAGAGAGAGACAGACAAAGAGAGTGACAGACAGAGAGAGAGTGACAGACAGGGAGAGAGAGTGACAGACAGGGAGAGAGAGTGACAGACAGAGAGAGTGACAGACAGGGAGAGAGAGTGACAGACAGGGAGAGAGTGACAGACAGGGAGAGAGTGACAGACAGGGAGAGAGAGTGACAGACAGGGAGAGAGTGACAGACAGGGAGAGAGTGACCGACAGGGAGAGAGTGACAGACAGAGAGAGTGACAGACAGGGAGAGAGTGACAGACAGGGAGAGAGTGACAGACAGGGAGAGAGTGACAGACAGGGAGAGTGACAGACAAGGAGAGAGTGACAGACAGGGAGAGAGATTGACAGACAGGGAGAGAGTGACAGACAGGGAGAGAGAGTGACAGACAGGGAGAGAGTGACAGACAGGGAGAGAGTGACAGACAGGGAGAGAGAGTGACAGACAGGGAGAGAGTGACAGACAGGGAGAGAGTGACAGACAGGGAGAGAGAGTGACAGACAGGGAGAGAGTGACAGACAGGGAGAGAGTGACAGACAGGGAGAGAGTGACAGACAGGGAGAGAGAGTGACAGACAGGGAGAGAGTGACAGACAGGGAGAGAGAGTGACAGACAGGGAGAGAGAGTGACAGACAGGGAGAGAGAGTGACAGACAGGGAGAGAGTGACAGACAGGGAGAGAGTGACAGACAGGGAGAGAGTGACAGACAGGGAGAGAGAGTGACAGACAGGGAGAGAGTGACAGACAGGGAGAGAGTGACAGACAGGGAGAGAGTGACAGACAGGGAGAGAGAGTGACAGCCAGTGAGAGAGAGTGACAGACAGGGAGAGAGAGTGACAGACAGGGAGAGAGAGTGACAGACAGTCAGAGAGAGTGACAGACAGGGAGAGAGTGACAGACAGGGAGAGAGTGACAGACAGGGAGAGAGAGACAGACAGGGAGAGAGTGACAGACTGAGAGAGAGAGTGACAGACAGGGAGAGAGTGACAGACAGGGAGAGAGTGACAGACAGGGAGAGAGTGACAGACAGAGAGAGAGAGTGACAGACAGGGAGAGAGTGACAGACAGAGAGAGTGACAGACAGGGAGAGAGTGACAGACAGAGAGAGAGTGACAGACAGAGAGAGAGTGACAGACGGGGAGAGAGTGACAGACAGGGAGAGAGTGACAGACAGGGAGAGAGTGACAGACAGAGAGAGTGACAGACAGGGAGAGAGTGACAGACAGAGAGAGAGTGACAGACAGAGAGAGAGTGACAGACAGGGAGAGAGTGACAGACAGGGAGAGAGTGACAGACAGGGAGAGAGAGTGACAGACAGAGAGAGAGAGAGTGACAGACAGGGAGAGAGTGACAGACAGAGAGAGTGACAGACAGGGAGAGAGTGACAACAGAGAGAGAGTGACAGACAGAGAGAGAGTGACAGACAGGGAGAGAGTGACAGACAGGGAGAGAGAGTGACAGACAGGGAGAGAGTGACAGACAGGGAGAGAGAGTGACAGACAGGGAGAGAGTGACAGACAGGGAGAGAGTGACAGACAGGGAGAGAGAGTGACAGACAGGCAGAGAGAGTGACAGACAGGGAGAGAGAGTGACAGACAGGGAGAGAGAGTGACAGACAGGGAGAGAGAGTGACAGACAGAAAGAGAGTGACAGACAGGGAGAGAGAGTGACAGACAGGGAGAGAGTGACAGACAGGGAGAGAGTGACAGACAGGGAGAGAGTGACAGACAGAGAGAGAGTGACAGACAGGGAGAGAGTGAAAGACAGGGAGAGAGAGCGACAGACAGGGAGAGAGAGTGACAGACAGGGAGAGAGAGACAGACAGAGAGAGTGACAGACAGGGAGAGAGTGACAGACAGGGAGAGAGTGACAGACAGGGAGAGAGTGACAGACAGGGAGAGAGAGTGACAGACAGGGAGAGAGAGTGACAGACGGAGAGAGAGTGACGGACAGGGAGAGAGTGACAGACAGGGAGAGAGTGACAGACAGGGAGAGAGTGACAGACAGGGAGAGAGTGACAGACAGGGAGAGTGACAGACAGGGAGAGAGTGACAGACAGGGAGAGAGAGTGACAGACAGAGAGAGAGTGACAGACAGAGAGAGAGTGATAGACAGGGAGAGAGTGACAGACAGGGAGAGAGTGACAGACAGGGAGAGAGAGACAGACAGGGAGAGAGAGACAGACAGAGAGAGTGACAGACAGAGAGAGAGAGTGACAGACAGGGAGAGAGAGACAGACAGAGAGAGTGACAGACAGAGAGAGAGTGACAGACAGGGAGAGAGAGTGACAGACAGGGAGAGAGAGTGACAGACAGAGAGAGTGACAGACAGGGAGAGAGAGTGACAGACAGGGAGAGAGTGACAGACAGGGAGAGAGAGTGACAGACAGGGAGAGAGAGTGACAGACAGGGAGAGAGAGACAGACAGAGAGAGTGACAGACAGGGAGAGAGTGACAGACAGGGAGAGAGTGACAGACAGGGAGAGAGAGTGACAGACAGTGAGAGAGAGTGACAGACAGAGAGAGAGTGACAGAGAGGGAGAGAGAGACAGACAGGGAGAGAGTGACAGATAGGGAGAGAGTGGCAGACAGGGAGAGAGTGACAGACAGAGAGAGAGTGACAGACAGGGAGAGAGAGTGACAGACAGGGAGAGAGTGACAGACAGGGAGAGAGTGACAGACAGGGAGAGAGAGTGACAGACAGGGAGAGAGAGTGACAGACAGGGAGAGAGAGACAGACAGAGAGAGTGACAGACAGGGAGAGAGTGACAGATAGGGAGAGAGAGTGACAGACAGGGAGAGAGTGACAGACAGGGAGAGACTGACCGACAGGGAGAGAGTGACAGACAGAGAGAGTGACAGACAGGGAGAGAGTGACAGACAGGGAGAGAGAGTGACAGACAGGGATGAGAGAGTGACAGACAGGGAGAGAGAGTGACAGACAGGGAGAGAGTGACAGACAGGGAGAGAGAGTGACAGACAGGGAGAGAGAGTGACAGACAGGGAGAGAGAGTGACAGACAGGGAGAGAGTGACAGACAGGGAGAGAGTGACAGACAGGGAGAGAGAGTGACAGACAGGGAGAGAGAGTGACAGACAGGGAGAGAGTGTGACAGACAGGGAGAGAGAGTGACAGACAGGGAGAGAGTGACAGACAGGGAGAGAGTGACAGACAGGGAGAGAGAGTGACAGACAGGGAGAGAGTAACAGACAGGGAGAGAGTGACAGACAGGGAGAGACTGACAGACAGGGAGAGAGTGATAGACAGGGAGAGAGAGTGACAGACAGGGAGAGAGTGATAGACAGGGAGAGAAAGTCACAGACAGGGAGAGAGTGACAGACAGGGAGAGAGTGACAGACAGGGAGAGAGTGACAGACAGGGAGAGAGTGACAGACAGGGAGAGAGTGACAGACAGGGAGAGAGAGTTACAGACAGGGAGAGAGAGTGACAGACAGGGAGAGAGAGTGACAGACAGGGGGTGAGTGACAGACAGGGAGAGAGAGCGACAGACAGGGAGAGAGCGACAGACAGGGAGAGAGTGACAGACAGGGAGAGAGTGACAGTCAGAGAGAGAGAGTGACAGACAGGGAGAAAGTGATAGACAGGGAGAGAGTAACAGTCAGAGAGAGAGTGACAGACAGGGAGAGAGTGACAGACAGGGAGAGAGTGACAGACAGGGAGAGTGACAGACAGGGAGAGAGAGTGACAGACAGAGAGAGAGTGACAGACAGAGAGAGAGTGACAGACAGAGAGAGAGTGACAGACAGAGAGAGAGTGACAGACAGGGAGAGAGTGACAGACAGGGAGAGAGTGACAGACAGGGAGAGTGACAGACAAGGAGAGAGTGACAGACAGGGAGAGAGAGTGACAGACAGAGAGTGAGTGACAGACAGAGAGAGAGTGACAGACAGAGAGAGAGTGACAGACAGGGAGAGAGTGACAGACAGGGAGAGAGAGACAGACAGGGAGAGAGAGACAGACAGAGAGAGTGACAGACAGAGAGAGAGAGTGACAGACAGGGAGAGAGAGACAGACAAAGAGAGTGACAGACAGAGAGAGAGTGACAGACAGGGAGAGAGAGTGACAGACAGGGAGAGAGAGTGACAGACAGAGAGAGTGACAGACAGGGAGAGAGAGTGACAGACAGGGAGAGAGTGACAGACAGGGAGAGAGTGACCGACAGGGAGAGAGTGACAGACAGAGAGAGTGACAGACAGGGAGAGAGTGACAGACAGGGAGAGAGTGACAGACAGGGAGAGAGTGACAGACAGGGAGAGTGACAGACAAGGAGAGAGTGACAGACAGGGAGAGAGAGTGACAGACAGGGAGAGAGTGACAGACAGGGAGAGAGAGTGACAGACAGGGAGAGAGTGACAGACAGGGAGAGAGTGACAGACAGGGAGAGAGAGTGACAGACAGGGAGAGAGAGTGACAGACAGGGAGAGAGTGTGACAGACAGGGAGAGAGAGTGACAGACAGGGAGAGAGTGACAGACTGGGAGAGAGTGACAGACAGGGAGAGAGTGACAGACAGGGAGAGAGAGTGACAGACAGGGAGAGAGTAACAGACAGGGAGAGAGTGACAGACAGGGAGAGAGAGTGACAGACAGAGAGAGAGTGACAGATAGGGAGAGAGTGACAGACAGGGAGAGAGTGACAGACAGGGAGAGAGTGACAGACAGGGAGAGAGAGTGACAGACAGGGAGAGAGAGTGACAGACAGGGAGAGAGTGACAGACAGGGAGAGAGTGACAGACAGGGAGAGAGAGTGACAGACAGGGAGAGAGTGACAGACAGGGAGAGAGTGACAGACAGGGAGAGAGTGACAGACAGGGAGAGAGTGACAGACAGGGAGAGAGAGTGACAGACAGGGAGAGAGAGTGACAGACAGGGAGAGAGTGACAGACAGGGAGAGAGAGTGACAGACAGGGAGAGAGAGTGACAAACAGGGAGAGAGAGTGACAGACAGGGAGAGAGTGACAGACAGGGAGAGAGTGACAGACAGGGAGAGAGAGTGACAGACAGGGAGAGAGTGACAGACAGGGAGAGAGTGACAGACAGGGAGAGAGTGACAGACAGGGAGAGAGAGTGACAGACAGGGAGAGCGTGACAGACAGGGAGAGAGAGTGACAGACAGGGAGAGAGAGTGACAGACAGGGAGAGAGAGTGACAGACAGGGAGAGAGTGACAGACAGGGAGAGAGTGACAGACAGGGAGAGAGTGACAGACAGGGAGAGAGAGTGACAGACAGGGAGAGAGAGTGACAGACAGGGAGAGAGTGACAGACAGGGAGAGAGTGATAGACAGGGAGAGAGAGTGACAGACAGGGAGAGAGTGATAGACAGGGAGAGAGAGTCACAGACAGGGAGAGAGTGACAGACAGGGAGAGAGTGACAGACAGGGAGAGAGTGACAGACAGGGAGAGAGTGACAGTCAGAGAGAGAGAGTGACAGACAGGGAGAGAGTGATAGACAGGGAGAGAGTAACAGTCAGAGAGAGAGAGTGACAGACAGGGAGAGAGTGACAGACAGGGAGAGAGTGACAGACAGGTAGAGAGAGTGACAGACAGGGAGAGAGAGTTACAGACAGGGAGAGAGAGTGACAGACAGGGAGAGAGAGTGACAGACAGGGAGAGAGTGACAGACAGGGAGAGAGAGTGACAGACAGGGAGAGAGCGACAGACAGGGAGAGAGTGACAGACAGGGAGAGAGTGACAGTCAGAGAGAGAGAGTGACAGACAGGGAGAGAGTGATAGACAGGGAGAGAGTAACAGTCAGAGAGAGAGAGTGACAGACAGGGAGAGAGTGACAGACAGGGAGAGAGTGACAGACAGGTAGAGAGAGTGACAGAAAGGGAGAGAGTGACAGACAGGGAGAGAGAGTGACAGACAGGGAGAGAGTGACAGACAGGGAGAGAGAGTGACAGAAAGGGAGAGAGTGACAGACAGGAAGAGAGAGTGACAGACAGAGAGAGAGAGTGACAGACAGGGAGAGAGTGACAGACAGGGAGAGAGAGTGACAGACAGAGAGAGAGTGACAGACAGGGAGACAGAGTGACAGACAGGGAGAGAGAGACAGACAGGGAGAGAGAGTGACAGACAGGGAGAGAGTGACAGACAGGGAGAGAGTGACAGACAGAGAGAGAGTGACAGACAGGGAGAGAGTGACAGACAGGGAGAGAGAGTGACAGACAGGGAGAGAGAGTGACAGACAGGGAGAGAGTGACAGACAGGGAGAGAGTGACAGACAGCGAGAGAGTGACAGACAGAGAGAGAGTGACAGACAGGGAGAGAGTGACAGACAGGGAGAGAGTGACAGACAGGGAGAGAGTGACAGACAGAGAGAGAGTGACAGACAGGGAGAGAGTGACAGACAGGGAGAGAGTGACAGACAGGGAGAGAGAGTGACAGAAAGGGAGAGAGAGTGACAGACAGAGAGAGAGAGTGACAGACAGGGAGAGAGTGACAGACAGGGAGAGAGAGTGACAGACAGAGAGAGTGTGACAGACAGGGAGAGAGAGTGACAGACAGGGAGAGATAGACAGACAGGGAGAGAGAGTGACAGACAGGGAGAGAGTGATAGACAGGGAGAGAGAGTGACAGACAGGGAGAGAGTGACAGACAGGGAGAGAGTGACAGACAGGGAGAGAGAGTGACAGACAGAGAGAGAGTGACAGACAGGGAGAGAGTGACAGACAGGGAGAGAGTGACAGACAGGGAGAGAGTGACAGACAGGGAGAGAGAGTGACAGACAGAGAGAGAGAGTGACAGACAGGGAGAGAGTGACAGACAGGGAGAGAGTGACAGACAGAGAGAGAGTGACAGACAGGGAGAGAGAGACAGACAGGGAGAGAGAGTGACAGATAGGGAGAGAGTGACAGACAGGGAGAGAGAGTGACAGACAGGGAGAGAGTGACAGACAGGGAGAGAGTGACAGACAGGGAGAGAGTGACAGACAGAGAGAGAGTGACAGACAGGGAGAGAGAGTGACAGACAGGGAGAGAGAGTGACAGACAGAGAGAGAGAGAGTGACAGACAGGGAGAGAGTGACAGACAGGGAGAGAGTGACAGACAGGGAGAGAGAGTGACAGACAGGGAGAGAGTGACAGACAGGGAGAGAGAGTGACAGACAGGGAGAGAGAGTGACAGACAGAGAGAGAGAGAGTGACAGACAGGGAGAGAGTGACAGACAGGGAGAGAGTGACAGACAGGGAGAGAGAGTGACAGACAGGGAGAGAGTGACAGACAGAGAGAGAGTGACAGACAGGGAGAGAGAGTGACAGACAGGGAGAGAGAGTGACAGACAGAGAGAGAGTGACAGACAGGGAGAGAGAGTGACAGACAGGGAGAGAGTGTGACAGACAGAGAGAGAGAGAGTGACAGACAGGGAGAGAGTGACAGACAGGGAGAGAGTGACAGACAGGGAGAGAGTGACAGACAGAGAGAGAGAGTGACAGACAGGGAGAGAGTGATAGACAGGGAGAGAGTGACAGACAGGGAGAGAGTGACAGACAGAGAGAGAGTGACAGTGAGAGAGTGACAGACAGGGAGAGAGAGTGACAGACAGGGAGAGAGTGACAGACAGGGAAAGAGTGACAGACAGGGAGAGAGAGACAGACAGGGAGAGAGTGACAGACAGGGAGAGAGAGTGACAGACAGGGAGAGAGAGTGACAGACAGGGAGAGAGTGATAGACAGGGAGAGAGTGACAGACAGGAAGAGAGTGACAGACAGAGAGAGAGATTGACAGACAGCGAGAGAGTGATAGACAGGGAGAGAGTGACAGACATAGAGAGAGTGACAGACAGGGAGAGAGTGACAGAGAGAGAGAGAGAGTGACAGACAGGGAGTGAGTGACAGACAGAGAGAGAGAGTGACAGACAGGGAGAGAGTGATAGACAGGGAGAGAGTGACAGACAGGGAGAGAGTGACAGACAGGGAGAGAGAGTGACAGACAGAGAGAGAGTGACAGACAGGGAGAGAGTGACAGACAGGGAGAGAGTGACAGACAGGGAGAGAGAGTGACAGACAGAGAGAGAGAGTGACAGACAGGGAGAGAGTGACAGACAGGGAGAGAGTGACAGACAGAGAGAGAGTGACAGACAGGGAGAGAGAGACAGACAGGGAGAGAGAGTGACAGATAGGGAGAGAGTGACAGACAGGGAGAGAGAGTGACAGACAGGGAGAGAGTGACAGACAGGGAGAGAGTGACAGACAGGGAGAGAGTGACAGACAGAGAGAGAGTGACAGACAGGGAGAGAGAGTGACAGACAGGGAGAGAGAGTGACAGACAGAGAGAGAGAGAGTGACAGACAGGGAGAGAGTGACAGACAGGGAGAGAGTGACAGACAGGGAGAGAGAGTGACAGACAGGGAGAGAGTGACAGACAGGGAGAGAGAGTGACAGACAGGGAGAGAGAGTGACAGACAGAGAGAGAGAGAGTGACAGACAGGGAGAGAGTGACAGACAGGGAGAGAGTGACAGACAGGGAGAGAGAGTGACAGACAGGGAGAGAGTGACAGACAGAGAGAGAGTGACAGACAGGGAGAGAGAGTGACAGACAGGGAGAGAGTGACAGACAGGGAGAGAGAGTGACAGAAAGGGAGAGAGAGTGACAGACAGAGAGAGAGAGTGACAGACAGGGAGAGAGTGACAGACAGGGAGAGAGAGTGACAGACAGAGAGAGTGTGACAGACAGGGAGAGAGAGTGACAGACAGGGAGAGATAGACAGACAGGGAGAGAGAGTGACAGACAGGGAGAGAGTGATAGACAGGGAGAGAGAGTGACAGACAGGGAGAGAGTGACAGACAGGGAGAGAGTGACAGACAGGGAGAGAGAGTGACAGACAGAGAGAGAGTGACAGACAGGGAGAGAGTGACAGACAGGGAGAGAGTGACAGACAGGGAGAGAGTGACAGACAGGGAGAGAGAGTGACAGACAGAGAGAGAGAGTGACAGACAGGGAGAGAGTGACAGACAGGGAGAGAGTGACAGACAGAGAGAGAGTGACAGACAGGGAGAGAGAGACAGACAGGGAGAGAGAGTGACAGATAGGGAGAGAGTGACAGACAGGGAGAGAGAGTGACAGACAGGGAGAGAGTGACAGACAGGGAGAGAGTGACAGACAGGGAGAGAGTGACAGACAGAGAGAGAGTGACAGACAGGGAGAGAGAGTGACAGACAGGGAGAGAGAGTGACAGACAGAGAGAGAGAGAGTGACAGACAGGGAGAGAGTGACAGACAGGGAGAGAGTGACAGACAGGGAGAGAGAGTGACAGACAGGGAGAGAGTGACAGACAGGGAGAGAGAGTGACAGACAGGGAGAGAGAGTGACAGACAGAGAGAGAGAGAGTGACAGACAGGGAGAGAGTGACAGACAGGGAGAGAGTGACAGACAGGGAGAGAGAGTGACAGACAGGGAGAGAGTGACAGACAGAGAGAGAGTGACAGACAGGGAGAGAGAGTGACAGACAGGGAGAGAGAGTGACAGACAGAGAGAGAGTGACAGACAGGGAGAGAGAGTGACAGACAGGGAGAGAGTGTGACAGACAGAGAGAGAGAGAGTGACAGACAGGGAGAGAGTGACAGACAGGGAGAGAGTGACAGACAGGGAGAGAGTGACAGACAGAGAGAGAGAGTGACAGACAGGGAGAGAGTGATAGACAGGGAGAGAGTGACAGACAGGGAGAGAGTGACAGACAGAGAGAGAGTGACAGTGAGAGAGTGACAGACAGGGAGAGAGAGTGACAGACAGGGAGAGAGTGACAGACAGGGAAAGAGTGACAGACAGGGAGAGAGAGACAGACAGGGAGAGAGTGACAGACAGGGAGAGAGAGTGACAGACAGGGAGAGAGAGTGACAGACAGGGAGAGAGTGATAGACAGGGAGAGAGTGACAGACAGGAAGAGAGTGACAGACAGAGAGAGAGATTGACAGACAGCGAGAGAGTGATAGACAGGGAGAGAGTGACAGACATAGAGAGAGTGACAGACAGGGAGAGTGTGACAGAGAGAGAGAGAGAGTGACAGACAGGGAGTGAGTGACAGACAGAGAGAGAGAGTGACAGACAGGGAGAGAGTGATAGACAGGGAGAGAGTGACAGACAGGGAGAGAGTGACAGACAGGGAGAGAGAGTGACAGACAGAGAGAGAGTGACAGACAGGGAGAGAGTGACAGACAGGGAGAGAGTGACAGACAGGGAGAGAGAGTGACAGACAGAGAGAGAGAGTGACAGACAGGGAGAGAGTGACAGACAGGGAGAGAGTGACAGACAGAGAGAGAGTGACAGACAGGGAGAGAGAGACAGACAGGGAGAGAGAGTGACAGATAGGGAGAGAGTGACAGACAGGGAGAGAGAGTGACAGACAGGGAGAGAGTGACAGACAGGGAGAGAGTGACAGACAGGGAGAGAGTGACAGACAGAGAGAGAGTGACAGACAGGGAGAGAGAGTGACAGACAGGGAGAGAGAGTGACAGACAGAGAGAGAGAGAGTGACAGACAGGGAGAGAGTGACAGACAGGGAGAGAGTGACAGACAGGGAGAGAGAGTGACAGACAGGGAGAGAGTGACAGACAGGGAGAGAGAGTGACAGACAGGGAGAGAGAGTGACAGACAGAGAGAGAGAGAGTGACAGACAGGGAGAGAGTGACAGACAGGGAGAGAGTGACAGACAGGGAGAGAGAGTGACAGACAGGGAGAGAGTGACAGACAGGAAGAGAGTGACAGACAGAGAGAGAGATTGACAGACAGCGAGAGAGTGATAGACAGGGAGAGAGTGACAGACATAGAGAGAGTGACAGACAGGGAGAGAGTGACAGAGAGAGAGAGAGAGTGACAGACAGGGAGTGAGTGACAGACAGAGAGAGAGAGTGACAGACAGGGAGAGAGTGATAGACAGGGAGAGAGTGACAGACAGATAGAGAGAGTGACAGACAGGGAGAGAGTGATAGACAGGGAGAGAGTGACAGACAGGGAGAGAGTGACAGACAGGGAGGGAGTGACAGGCAGGGAGAGAGTGACAGGCAGGGAGAGAGAGTGACAGACAGGGAGAGAGAGGGCCAGACAGGGAGAGAGAGGGACAGACAGGGAGAGAGAGTGACAGACAGGGAGAGAGTGACAGACAGGGAGAGAGTGACAGACAGGGAGAGAGAGTGACAGACAGGGAGAGAGAGTGACAGGCAGGGAGAGAGTGACAGACAGGGAGAGAGTGACAGACAGGGAGAGAGTGACACACAGGGAGAGAGAGTGACAGACAGGGAGAGAGAGAGACAGACAGAGAGAGAGTGACAGACAGGGAGAGAGAGTGACAGACAGGGAGAGAGTGACAGACAGGGAGAGAGTGACAGACAGGGAGAGAGTGACAGACAGGGAGAGAGAGTGACAGACAGGGAGAGAGTGACAGACAGGGAGAGAGTGACAGACAGGGAGAGAGAGTGACAGACAGGGAGAGAGAGAGACAGACAGAGAGAGAGTGACAGACAGGGAGAGAGAGTGACAGACAGGGAGAGAGAGTGACAGACAGAGAGAGAGAGTGACAGACAGGGAGAGAGAGTGACAGACAGGGAGAGAGAGAGTGACAGACAGGGAGAGAGTGACAGACAGGGATAGAGTGACAGACAGGGAGAGAGTGACAGACAGGGAGAGAGTGACAGACAGGGAGAGAGAGTGACTGACAGGGAGAGAGAGACAGACAGGGAGAGAGAATGACAGACAGGGAGAGAGATTGAAAGACAGGGAGAGAGTGACAGACAGGGAGAGAGTGACAGACAGAGAGAGAGTGACAGACAGGGAGAGAGTGACAGACAGGGAGAGAGTGACAGACAGAGAGAGAGTGACAGACAGGGAGAGAGTGTGACAGACAGGGAGAGAGTGACAGACAGGGAGAGAGTGACAGACAGGGAGAGAGAGTGACAGACAGGGAGAGGGAGTGACAGACAGGGAGAGAGTGATAGACAGGGAGAGAGTGATAGACAGGGAGAGAGTGACAGACAGGGAGAGAGTGACAGACAGGGAGAGAGAGTGACAGACAGGGAGAGAGAGTGACAGACAGGGAGAGAGAGACAGACAGGGAGAGAGAGTGACAGACAGGGAGAGAGTGACAGACAGGGAGAGAGAGTGACAGACAGGGAGAGAGAGACAGACAGGGAGAGAGAGTGACAGACAGGGAGAGAGAGTGACAGACAGGGAGAGAGTGATAGACAGGGAGAGAGTGACAGACAGAGAGAGAGAGTGACAGACAGGGAGAGAGTGATAGACAGGGAGAGAGTGACAGACAGGGAGAGAGTGATAGACAGGGAGAGAGTGACAGACAGAGAGAGAGAGAGTGACAGACAGGGAGAGAGTGATAGACAGGGTGAGAGTGACAGACAGGGAGAGAGTGACAGACAGGGAGAGAGTGACAGAGAGGGAGAGAGTGACATACAGAGAGAGAGAGTGACAGACAGGGAGAGAGAGGGACAGACAGGGAGAGAGAGGGACAGACAGGGAGAGAGAGTGACAGACAGGGAGAGAGTGACAGACAGGGAGAGAGTGACAGACAGGGAGAGAGTGACAGACAGAGAGAGAGTGACAGACAGTGAGAGAGTGACAGAAAGGGAGAGAGAGTGACAGACCGGGAGAGAGAGACAGACAGGGAGAGAGTGACAGACAGGGAGAGAGAGTGACAGACAGGGAGAGAGTGATAGACAGGGAGAGAGTGACAGACAGGAAGAGAGTGACAGACAGAGAGAGAGAGTGACAGACAGGGAGAGAGTGACAGACAGGGAGAGAGTGACAGACAGGGAGAGAGAGTGACAGACAGGGAGAGAGAGTGACAGACAGAGAGAGAGAGAGTGACAGACAGGGAGAGAGTGACAGACAGGGAGAGAGTGACAGACAGGGAGAGAGTGACAGACAGAGAGAGTGACAGACAGAGAGAGTGACAGACAGGGAGAGAGTGACAGACAGGGATAGAGAGTGACAGACAGGGAGAGAGAGACAGACAGGGAGAGAGAGTGACAGACAGGGAGATAGATTGAAAGACAGGGAGAGAGTGACAGACGGGGAGAGAGTGACAGACAGAGAGAGAGTGACAGACAGGGAGAGAGTGACAGACAGGGAGAGAGTGACAGACAGGGAGAGAGAGTGACAGACAGGGAGAGAGAGTGACAGACAGGGAGAGAGTGACAGACAGGGAGAGAGAGTGACAGACAGGGAGAGAGTGACAGACAGAGAGAGAGTGACAGACAGGGAGAGAGTGTGACAGACAGGGAGAGAGTGACAGACAGGGAGAGAGTGACAGACAGGGAGAGAGTGACAGACAGGGAGAGAGAGTGACAGACAGGGAGAGAGTGACAGACAGGGAGAGAGTGATAGACAGGGAGAGAGTGACAGACAGGGAGAGAGTGACAGACAGGGAGAGAGTGACAGACAGAGAGGGAGAGTGACAGACAGGGAGAGAGAGTGACAGACAGGGAGAGAGAGACAGACAGGGAGAGAGAGTGACAGACAGGGAGAGAGTGACAGACAGGGAGAGAGAGTGACAGACAGGGAGAGAGAGACAGACAGGGAGAGAGAGTGACAGACAGGGAGAGAGAGTGACAGACAGGGAGAGAGTGATAGACAGGGAGAGAGTGACAGACAGAGAGAGAGAGTGACAGACAGGGAGAGAGTGATAGACAGGGAGAGAGTGACAGACAGGGAGAGAGTGATAGATAGGGAGAGAGGGACAGACAGAGAGAGAGAGTGACAGACAGGGAGAGAGTGATAGACAGGGAGAGAGTGACAGACAGGGAGAGAGTGACAGACAGGGAGAGAGTGACAGACAGAGAGAGAGAGTGACAGACAGGGAGAGAGAGGGACAGACAGGGAGAGAGAGGGACAGACAGGGAGAGAGAGTGACAGACAGGGAGAGAGTGACAGACAGGGAGAGAGTGACAGACAGGGAGAGAGTGACAGACAGAGAGAGAGTGACAGACAGTGAGAGAGTGACAGACAGGGGGAGAGAGTGACAGACAGGGAGAGAGTGACAGACAGGGAGGGAGTGACAGACAGGGAGAGAGAGACAGACCGGGAGAGAGTGACAGACAGGGAGAGAGAGTGACAGACAGGGAGAGAGAGTGACAGACAGTGAGAGAGTGATAGACAGGGAGAGAGTGACAGACAGGAAGAGAGTAACAGACAGAGAGAGAGAGTGACAGACAGGGAGAGAGTGATAGACAGGGAGAGAGTGACAGACAGAGAGAGAGTGACAGACAGGGAGAGAGTGACAGAGAGAGAGAGAGAGTGACAGACAGGGAGTGAGTGACAGACAGAGAGAGAGAGTGACAGACAGGGAGAGAGTGATAGACAGGGAGAGAGTGACAGACAGATAGAGAGAGTGACAGACAGGGAGAGAGTGATAGACAGGGAGAGAGTGACAGACAGGGAGAGAGTGACAGGCAGGGAGAGAGTGACAGACAGAGAGAGAGAGTGACAGACAGGGAGAGAGAGGGCCAGACAGGGAGAGAGAGGGACAGACAGGGAGAGAGAGTGAATGACAGGGAGAGAGTGACAGACAGGCAGAGAGTGACAGACAGGGAGAGAGAGTGACAGACAGGGAGAGAGAGTGACAGACAGGGAGAGAGAGTGACAAGCAGGGAGAGAGTGACAGACAGGGAGAGAGTGACACACAGGGAGAGAGAGTGACAGACAGGGAGTGAGTGACAGACAGAGAGAGAGAGTGACAGACAGGGAGAGAGTGATAGACAGGGAGAGAGTGACAGACAGATAGAGAGAGTGACAGACAGGGAGAGAGTGATAGACAGGGAGAGAGTGACAGACAGGGAGAGAGTGACAGGCAGGGAGAGAGTGACAGACAGAGAGAGAGAGTGACAGACAGGGAGAGAGAGGGCCAGACAGGGAGAGAGAGGGACAGACAGGGAGAGAGAGTGAATGACAGGGAGAGAGTGACAGACAGGCAGAGAGTGACAGACAGGGAGAGAGAGTGACAGACAGGGAGAGAGAGTGACAGACAGGGAGAGAGAGTGACAAGCAGGGAGAGAGTGACAGACAGGGAGAGAGTGACACACAGGGAGAGAGAGTGACAGACAGGGAGAGAGAGAGACAGACAGGGAGAGAGAGTGACAGACAGGGAGAGAGAGTGACAGGCAGGGAGAGAGTGACAGACAGGGAGAGAGTGACACACAGGGAGAGAGAGTGACAGACAGGGAGAGAGAGAGACAGACAGAGAGAGAGTGACAGACAGGGAGAGAGAGTGACAGACAGGGAGAGAGAGTGACAGACAGGGAGAGAGTGACAGACAGGAAGAGAGTGACAGACAGGGAGAGAGTGACAGACAGGGAGAGAGAGTGACAGACAGGGAGAGAGAGAGACAGACAGAGAGAGAGTGACAGACAGAGAGAGAGAGTGACAGACAGGGAGAGAGAGTGACAGACAGGGAGAGAGAGAGTGACAGACAGGGAGAGAGTGACAGACAGGGAGAGAGTGACAGACAGGGAGAGAGTGACGGACACAGAGAGAGTGACAGACAGGGAGAGAGAGACAGACAGGGAGAGAGAGTGACAGACAGGGAGAGAGATTGAAAGACATGGAGAGAGTGACAGACAGGGAGAGAGTGACAGACAGGGAGAGAGTGACAGACAGGGAGAGAGTGACAGACAGGGAGAGAGAGTGACAGACAGGGAGAGAGTGACAAACAGGGAGAGAGTGACAGACAGGGAGAGAGAGTGACAGACAGGGAGAGAGTGACAGACAGAGAGAGAGTGACAGACAGGGAGAGAGTGTGACAGACAGGGAGAGAGTGACAGACAGGGAGAGAGTGACAGACAGGGAGAGAGAGTGACAGACAGGGAGAGAGTGACAGACAGGGAGAGAGTGACAGACAGGGAGAGAGTGACAGACAGGGAGAGAGAGTGACAGACAGGGAGAGAGAGACAGACAGGGAGAGAGAGTGACAGACAGGGAGAGAGTGACAGACAGGGAGAGAGAGTGACAGACAGGGAGAGAGAGACAGACAGGGAGAGAGAGTGACAGACAGGGAGAGAGAGTGACAGACAGGGAGAGAGTGATAGACAGGGAGAGAGTGACAGACAGAGAGAGAGAGTGACAGACAGGGAGAGAGTGATAGACAGGGAGAGAGTGACAGACAGGGAGAGAGTGACAGACAGGGAGAGAGTGACAGAGAGGGAGAGAGTGACAGACAGAGAGAGAGAGTGACAGACAGAGAGAGAGAGTGACAGACAGGGAGAGAGTGATAGACAGGGAGAGAGTGACAGACAG
The DNA here is from genome assembly GCF_044704955.1 of Pristiophorus japonicus. NCBI lineage: Eukaryota > Metazoa > Chordata > Chondrichthyes > Pristiophoridae > Pristiophorus > Pristiophorus japonicus. The sequence continues at coordinate 89,914 of NW_027250768.1, forward strand.
GGAGAGAGTGACAGACAGAGAGAGAGAGTGACAGACAGGGAGAGAGTGACAGACAGAGAGAGAGAGTGACAGACAGGGAGAGAGAGTGACAGACAGGGAGAGAGTGACAGACAGAGAGAGAGAGTGACAGACAGGGAGAGAGTGACAGACAGAGAGAGAGATTGACAGACAAGGAGAGAGAGACAGACAGGGAGAGAGCGTGACAGACAGGGAGAGAGTGACAGACAGAGAGAGAGAGTGACAGACAGGGAGAGAGTGACAGACAGAGAGAGAGAGTGACAGACAGGGAGAGAGTGACAGACAGAGAGAGAGATTGACAGACAGGGAGAGAGAGACAGACAGGGAGAGAGCGTGACAGACAGGGAGAGAGTGACAGACAGAGAGAGAGAGTGACAGACAGGGAGAGAGTGACAGATAGGGAGAGAGAGTGACAGACAGAGAGAGAGTGACAGACAGGGAGAGAGTGACAGACAGGGAGAGAGTGACAGACAGGGAGAGAGAGTGACAGACAGGGAGAGAGTGACAGACAGGGAGAGGGTGACAGACAGGGAGAGAGAGACAGACAGGGAGAGAGTGACAGACAGGGAGAGAGTGACAGACAGGGAGAGAGTGACAGATAGAGAGAGAGAGTGACAGACAGGGAGAGAGTGACAGACAGAGAGAGTGACAGACAGAGAGAGAGTGACAGATAGGGAGAGAGTGACAGACAGAGAGAGAGTGACAGACAGGGAGAGAGTGACAGACAGGGAGAGAGTGACAGACAGAGAGAGAGTGACAGACAGGGAGAGAGTGACAGACAGAGAGAGAGAGTGACAGACAGTGAGAGAGAGTGATAGACAGGGAGAGAGTGACAGACAGAGAGAGAGAGTGACAGACAGTGAGAGAGAGTGACAGACAGGGAGAGAGTGGCAGACATGGAGAGGGAGTGACAGACAGGGAGAGAGTGACAGACAGAGAGAATGACAGACAGAGAGAGAGAGTGACAGACAGTGAGAGAGAGTGACAGACAGGGAGAGAGTGACAGACAGGGAGAGAGTGACAGACAGGGAGAGAGAGACAGACAGGGAGAGAGTGACAGACAGGGAGAGAGTGACAGACATAGAGAGAGTGACAGACAGGGAGAGAGTGACAGACAGAGAGAGAGAGTGACAGACAGAGAGAGAGAGTGACAGACAGGGAGAGAATGACAGACAGGGAGAGAGTGACAGACAGAGAGAGAGAGTGACAGACAGGGAGAGAGTGACAGACAGAGAGAGAGTGACAGACAGAGAGAGAGAGTGACAGACAGAGAGAGAGAGTGACAGACAGGGAGAGAGTGACAGACAGGGAGAGAGTGACAGACAGAGAGAGAGAGTGACAGACAGAGAGTGAGTGACAGACAGAGAGAGAGTGACAGACAGGGAGAGAGTGACAGACAGGGAGAGAGAGTGACAGACAGAGAGAGAGTGACAGACAGGGAGAGAGTGACAGACAGGGAGAGAGTGACAGACAGGGAGAGAGAGTGACAGACAGGGAGAGAGTGACAGACAGGGAGAGTGTGACAGACAGAGAGAGAGTGACAGACAGGGAGAGAGTGACAGACAGGGAGAGTGTGACAGACAGGGAGAGAGTGACAGACAGGGAGAGAGAGTGACAGACAGTGAGCGAGAGGGGTATTGAAGGGACTGACTGACTGACGTTTATCTGGAAATGCTCCGAGCCTCTAACAGTTGTGAAGGTAGCCTCACCTTGGGGTAAGGGTAGACCCTGCCCAGAGGGTACAGACTGCCCAAGAACTGCGGAATCTCCATGTTGGGCACCAGCGTGTCGTTGATGCGGAGGTAGGCAAGCCTGGCACCGTCAGCTGACCACCAGTGCGCCACCTCCGTCCCCAGCACCTCCTCTACATCGGGAACATAGAGAACGAGATTATCACTCATGGTCAGTCAGTCACCCACTGCCAATCAGTGCGGCACTCCCTCAGTACTGACCCTCCGACAGTGCGGCACTCCCTCAGTACTACCCCTCCGACAGTGCGGCACTCCCTCAGTACTGACCCTCCGACAGTGCGGCACTCCCTCAGTACTGACCCTCCGACAGTGCGGCATTCCCTCAGTACTGACCCTCCGACAGTGCGGCGCTCCCTCAGTACTACCCCTCCGACAGTGCGGCACTCCCTCAGTACTGCCCCTCCGACAGTGCGGCACTCCCTCAGTACTGCCCCTCCGACAGTGCGGCACTCCCTCAGTACCGCCGCTCCGACAGTGCGGCACTCCCTCAGTACTGCCCCTCCGACAGTGCGGCACTCCCTCAGTACTGCCCCTCCGACAGTGCGGCACTCCCTCAGTACTGCCCCTCCGACAGTGCGGCACTCCCTCAGTACTGCCCCTCCGACAGTGCGGCACTCCCTCAGTACTGTCCCTTCGACAGTGCGGCACTCCCTCAGTACTGCCCCTCCGACAGTGCGGCTCTCCCTCAGTACCGCCCCTCCGACAGTGCGGCGCTCCCTCAGTACCGCCCCTCCGACAGCGCAGTGTGGCGCCCCCTCAGTACTGCCCCTCCGACAGTGCGGCGCTCCCTCAGTACTGCCCCTCCGACAGTGCGGCGCTCCCTCAGTACTGACCCTCTGACAGTGCGCAGCTCCCTCAGTACTGCCCCTCCGACTGTGCGGCGCTCCCTCAGTACTGCCCCTCCGACAGTGCGGCGCTCCCTCAGTACTGCCCCTCCGACAGTGCGGCGCTCCCTCAGAACTGCCCCTCCGACAGTGCGGCGCTCCCTCAGAACTGCCCCTCCGACAGTGCGGCGCTCCCTCAGAACTGCCCCTCTGACAGTGCGGTGCTCCCTCAGAACTGCCCCTCTGACAGTGCGGTGCTCCCTCAGAACTGCCCCTCCGACAGTGCGGCGCTCCCTCAGAACTGCCCCTCTGACAGTGCGGTGCTCCCTCGGCACTGCCCCTACTGACTCGGAGACCAGACTGAGCCAAGGGCCGGTCCATCCTGCACCTTCCTCAGTCTCTCTCTTACCCTCATACAGCCAGTCAGCGAGGCCGTTGAAGATTATGCCCTCTCTCCCGGAGGACGTGAGGCGCAGGGCGCTGGTTGTGGCGGAGTGCTGGTAGTAAATGTTGTTCTCGAAGATGTAAACCTGCCAGGGAGAGAGATAGAGGTTCATGGTCAAGCTGAGCTAAGCAACGAGGTTACAGGGGGATTTTAACTCACGGCATCTGTTGGATCGCAGGCTTGGTGGGTTCACCATTCAGTGCAATCCAATTCCACCAGTCAAACCAAACATTTATTGTAGAATGGTTGACGAAAGAAGGGAAGGAGAGAAAAAGGAGAGAAGGATGGAGAGAAGGGGATGGAGAGAAGGGTGGACAGAAGGACGGTGAGAAGGAAGGAGAGAAGGATGGAGACAAGGAAGGAGAAGGATGGAGAGAAGGAAGGAGAGAAAGAAGGAGAGAAGGATGTAGAGAAGAATGGAGAGAAGGAAGGAGAGAAGGATGGTGATAAGGATGGAGAGAAGGAAGGAGAGAAGGAAGGAGAGAAGGAAGGGGAGAAGGAAGGGGAGAAGGAAGGAGAGAAGGATGGAGAGAAGGAGAGAAGGATGGTGATAAGGATGGAGAGAAGGATGGAGAGAAGGAGAGAAAGAAGAATGGAGAGAAGGATGGAGAGAAGGAAGGAGAGAAGGATGGAGAGAAGGATGGAGAGAAGGATGGAGAGAAGGAAGGAGAGAAGGATGGTGAGAAGGAAGGAGAGAAGGATGGAGAGAAGGATGGAGAGAAGGATGGAGACAAGGATAGAGAGAAGGAAGGAGAGAAGGATGGTGAGAAGGAGAGAAGGATGGAGAGAAGGATGGAGAGAAGGATGGAGACAAGGATGGAGAGAAGGATGGAGAGAAGGATGGAGAGATGGAAAGAAAGATGGAAGGACAGAAGTACGGTGAGAAGGATGGAGAGAAGGAAGGAGAGAAGGAAGGAGAGAAGGAAGAAGAGAAGGAAGGAGAGAAGGAAGGAGAGAAGGAAGGAAAGACGGAAGGACAGAAGGAAGGAGAAAGGATGGAGAGAAGAATGGAGAGAAGGAAGAAGAGAAGGATGGTGATAAGGATGGTGATAAGGATGGAGAGAAGTATGGAGAGAAGGATGGAGAGAAGAATGGTGAGAAGGAAGGAGAGAAGGAAGGAGAAAAGGATGGAGAGAAGGAAGGAGAGAAGGAAGGAGAGAAGGAAGGAGAGAAGGATGGAGAGAAGGAAGGGGAGAAGGATGGGGAGAAGGATGGAGAGAAGGAAGGAGAGAAGGATGGAGAGAAAGAAGGGCAGAAGGATGGAGAGAAGGAAGGAGACAAGGAAGCAGAGACGGAAGGAGAGAAGGATGGAGAGAAGGATGGAGAGTAGGAAGGAGAGAAGGATGGAGAGAAGGATGGACAGAAGGATGGTGAGAAGGAAGGAGAGAAGGATGGTGAGAAGGAAAGAGAGAAGGATGGTGAGAAGGAGAGAAGTAAGGAGAGAAGGAAGGAGAGAAGGAAGGAGAGAAGGATGCAGAGAAGGAAGGAGAGAACGAAGGAGAGAAGGATGGAGAGAAGGAAGGAGAGAAGGATGGAGAGAAGGATGGAGAGAAGGATGGTGAGAAGGAAGGAGAGAAGGATGGTGAGAAGGAGAGGAGTAAGGAGAGAAGGAAAGAGAGAAGAAAGGGGAGAAGGATGGTGAAAAGGAAGGAGAGAACGAAGGAGAGAAGGAAGGAGAGAAGGAAGGGGAGAAGGAAGGGGAGAAGGATGGAGACAAGGAAGGAGACAAGGAAGCAGAGAAGGAAGGAGAGAAGGATGGAGAGAAGGATGGAGAGAAGGAAGGAGAGAAGGATGGAGAGAAGGAAGGAGAGAAGAAGGGAGAGAAGGAAGGGGAGAAGGATGGAGAGAATGAAGGAGACAAGGAAGCAGAGAAGGAAGGAGAGAAGGATGGAGAGAAGGATGGAGAGAAGGAAGGAGAGATGGAAGGAGAGAAGGATGGAGAGAAGGATGGAGAGTAGGAAGGAGAGAAGGATGGAGAGAAGGATGGACAGAAGATTGGTGAGAAGGAAGGAGAGAAGGATGGTGAGAAGGAAGGAGAGAAGGATGGTGAGAAGGAGAGAAGTAAGGAGAGAAGGAAGGAGAGAAGAAAGGGGAGAAGGATGGTGAGAAGGAAGGAGAGAAGGAAGGAGAGAAGGAAGGAGAGAAGGATGCAGAGAAGGAAGGAGAGAACGAAGGAGAGAAGGATGGAGAGAAGGAAGGAGAGAAGGATGGAGAGAAGGATGGAGAGAAGGATGGTGAGAAGGAAGGAGAGAAGGATGGTGAGAAGGAGAGGAGTAAGGAGAGAAGGAAAGAGAGAAGAAAGGGGAGAAGGATGGTGAAAAGGAAGGAGAGAACGAAGGAGAGAAGGAAGGAGAGAAGGAAGGGGAGAAGGAAGGGGAGAAGGATGGAGACAAGGAAGGAGACAAGGAAGCAGAGAAGGAAGGAGAGAAGGATGGAGAGAAGGATGGAGAGAAGGAAGGAGAGAAGGATGGAGAGAAGGAAGGAGAGAAGAAGGGAGAGAAGGAAGGGGAGAAGGATGGAGAGAATGAAGGAGACAAGGAAGCAGAGAAGGAAGGAGAGAAGGATGGAGAGAAGGATGGAGAGAAGGAAGGAGAGATGGAAGGAGAGAAGGATGGAGAGAAGGATGGAGAGTAGGAAGGAGAGAAGGATGGAGAGAAGGATGGACAGAAGGATGGTGAGAAGGAAGGAGAGAAGGATGGTGAGAAGGAAGGAGAGAAGGATGGTGAGAAGGAGAGAAGTAAGGAGAGAAGGAAGGAGAGAAGAAAGGGGAGAAGGATGGTGAGAAGGAAGGAGAGAAGGAAGGAGAGAAGGAAGGAGAGAAGGATGCAGAGAAGGAAGGAGAGAAGGATGGAGAGAAGGATGGACAGAAGGATGGTGAGAAGGAAGGAGAGAAGGATGGTGAGAAGGAGAGGAGTAAGGAGAGAAGGAAAGAGAGAAGAAAGGGGAGAAGGATGGTGAGAAGGAAGGAGAGAACGAAGGAGAGAAGGAAGGAGAGAAGGAAGGGGAGAAGGAAGGGGAGAAGGATGGAGACAAGGAAGGAGACAAGGAAGCTGAGAAGGAAGGAGAGAAGGATGGAGAGAAGGATGGAGAGAAGGAAGGAGAGAAGGATGGAGAGAAGGAAGGAGAGAAGAAGGGAGAGAAAGAAGGGCAGAAGGATGGAGAGAAGGAAGGAGACAAGGAAGCAGAGACGGAAGGAGAGAAGGATGGAGAGAAGGATGGAGAGTAGGAAGGAGAGAAGGATGGAGAGAAGGATGGACAGAAGGATGGTGAGAAGGAAGGAGAGAAGGATGGTGAGAAGGAAAGAGAGAAGGATGGTGAGAAGGAGAGAAGTAAGGAGAGAAGGAAGGAGAGAAGGAAGGAGAGAAGGATGCAGAGAAGGAAGGAGAGAACGAAGGAGAGAAGGATGGAGAGAAGGAAGGAGAGAAGGATGGAGAGAAGGATGGAGAGAAGGATGGTGAGAAGGAAGGAGAGAAGGATGGTGAGAAGGAGAGGAGTAAGGAGAGAAGGAAAGAGAGAAGAAAGGGGAGAAGGATGGTGAAAAGGAAGGAGAGAACGAAGGAGAGAAGGAAGGAGAGAAGGAAGGGGAGAAGGAAGGGGAGAAGGATGGAGACAAGGAAGGAGACAAGGAAGCAGAGAAGGAAGGAGAGAAGGATGGAGAGAAGGATGGAGAGAAGGAAGGAGAGAAGGATGGAGAGAAGGAAGGAGAGAAGAAGGGAGAGAAGGAAGGGGAGAAGGATGGAGAGAATGAAGGAGACAAGGAAGCAGAGAAGGAAGGAGAGAAGGATGGAGAGAAGGATGGAGAGAAGGAAGGAGAGATGGAAGGAGAGAAGGATGGAGAGAAGGATGGAGAGTAGGAAGGAGAGAAGGATGGAGAGAAGGATGGACAGAAGGATGGTGAGAAGGAAGGAGAGAAGGATGGTGAGAAGGAAGGAGAGAAGGATGGTGAGAAGGAGAGAAGTAAGGAGAGAAGGAAGGAGAGAAGAAAGGGGAGAAGGATGGTGAGAAGGAAGGAGAGAAGGAAGGAGAGAAGGAAGGAGAGAAGGATGCAGAGAAGGAAGGAGAGAACGAAGGAGAGAAGGATGGAGAGAAGGAAGGAGAGAAGGATGGAGAGAAGGATGGAGAGAAGGATGGTGAGAAGGAAGGAGAGAAGGATGGTGAGAAGGAGAGGAGTAAGGAGAGAAGGAAAGAGAGAAGAAAGGGGAGAAGGATGGTGAAAAGGAAGGAGAGAACGAAGGAGAGAAGGAAGGAGAGAAGGAAGGGGAGAAGGAAGGGGAGAAGGATGGAGACAAGGAAGGAGACAAGGAAGCAGAGAAGGAAGGAGAGAAGGATGGAGAGAAGGATGGAGAGAAGGAAGGAGAGAAGGATGGAGAGAAGGAAGGAGAGAAGAAGGGAGAGAAGGAAGGGGAGAAGGATGGAGAGAATGAAGGAGACAAGGAAGCAGAGAAGGAAGGAGAGAAGGATGGAGAGAAGGATGGAGAGAAGGAAGGAGAGATGGAAGGAGAGAAGGATGGAGAGAAGGATGGAGAGTAGGAAGGAGAGAAGGATGGAGAGAAGGATGGACAGAAGGATGGTGAGAAGGAAGGAGAGAAGGATGGTGAGAAGGAAGGAGAGAAGGATGGTGAGAAGGAGAGAAGTAAGGAGAGAAGGAAGGAGAGAAGAAAGGGGAGAAGGGTGGTGAGAAGGAAGGAGAGAAGGAAGGAGAGAAGGAAGGAGAGAAGGATGCAGAGAAGGAAGGAGAGAAGGATGGAGAGAAGGATGGACAGAAGGATGGTGAGAAGGAAGGAGAGAAGGATGGTGAGAAGGAGAGGAGTAAGGAGAGAAGGAAAGAGAGAAGAAAGGGGAGAAGGATGGTGAGAAGGAAGGAGAGAACGAAGGAGAGAAGGAAGGAGAGAAGGAAGGGGAGAAGGAAGGGGAGAAGGATGGAGACAAGGAAGGAGACAAGGAAGCTGAGAAGGAAGGAGAGAAGGATGGAGAGAAGGATGGAGAGAAGGAAGGAGAGAAGGATGGAGAGAAGGAAGGAGAGAAGAAGGGAGAGAAGGAAGGGGAGAAGGATGGAGAGAATGAAGGAGACAAGGAAGCAGAGAAGGAAGGAGGGAAGGATGGAGAGAAGGATGGAGAGAAGGAAGGAGAGATGGAAGGAGAGAAGGTAGGAGAGAAGGATGGAGAGAAGAAAGGAGAGAAGGATGGAGAGAAAGAAAGCAGCGAAGGAAGGAGCGAAGGAAGGAGCGAAGGAAGGAGAGAAGGAAGGAGAGATGGATGGAGAGAAGGAAGGAGAGAAGTATGGTAAGAAGGATGGAGAGAAGTAAGGAGAGAAGGATGGAGAGCAAGAAGGGGAGAAGGAAGGAGAGAAGCATGGTGCAAAGGATGGAGAGAAGGATGGAGAGAAGGAAGGAGAGAAGCATGGAGAGAAGAAAGGAGAGAAGGAAGGGGAGAAGGAAGGAGAGAAGGATGGGAGAGAAGGAAGGAGAGAAGGAAGGGGAGAAGGAAGGAGAGAAGGATGGAGAGAAGGATGGTGAGAAGGAAGTATCGAAGGAAGGCGAGAAGGAAGGAGAGAAAGAAGGCGAGAAGGAAGGAGAGAAAGAAGGGGAGAAGGATGGTGAGAAGGAAGGAAAGAAGAATGATGAGAAGGATGGAGAGAAGGATGGAGAGAAGGAAGGAGAGCAGGATGGAGAAGGATGGAGAGAAGGGTCGAGAGAAGGATGGAGAGAAGGAAGGAGAGAAGGATGGTGAGAAGGAAGGAGAGAAGGATGGACAGAAGGACGGAGAGAAGGAAGGAGAGAAGGAAGGGGAGGAGGATGTAGAGAAGGATGGAGAGAAGGAAGGAGAGAAGGAAGGAGAGAAGGAAGGAGAGAAGGCAGGCGAGAAGGAAGGAGTGAAGGATGGAGAGAAGGAAGGAGAGAAGGAAGGAGAGTAGGAAGGAGAGTAGGAAGGAGAGTAGGAAGGAGAGTAGGAAGGAGAGAAGGAAGTGGAGAAGGAAGGAGAGAAGGATGGAGCAAAGGATGGACAGAAGGAAGGAGAGAAGGAAGGAGAGAAGGAAGGAGAGAAGGAAGGAGAGAAGGATGGTGAGAAGGAAGGAGAGAGGATGGAGAGAATGAAGGAGAGAAGTATGGTGAGAAGGATGGAGAGAAGGAAGGAGAGAAGGAAGGAGAGAAGGAAGGAGAGAAGGAAGGAGAGAAGGCTGGACAGAAGGATGGAGAGAAGGAAGGAGAGAAGGAAGTGGAGGAGGATGTCGAGAAGAATGGAGAGAAGGAAGGAGAGAAGGAAGGAGAGATGGAACGAGAGAAGGAAGGAGAGAAGGATGGTGAGAAGGAAGGAGAGAGGATGGAGTGAAGGATGGAAAGAAGGAAGGCGAGAAGGAAGGAGAGTAGGAAGGAGAGTGGGATGGAGAGCAGGAAGGGAAGAAGGAAGGAGAGAAGGATGTGGAGAAGGATGGAGAGAAGGGTGGAGAGAAGAAAGGAGAGAAGGATGGTGAGAAGGAAGGAGAGAAGGATGGACAGAAGGAAGGAGAGAAGGAAGTGGAGGAGGATGTCGAGAGATGGAGAGAAGGAAGGAGAGAAGGAAGGAGAGAAGGAAGGAGAGAAGGAAGGAGAGAAGGAAGTAGAGTAGGAAGGAGAGCAGGAAGGGGAGAAGGAAGGAGAGAAAGATGGAGCAAAGGATGGAGAGAAGGATGGAGAGAAGGATGGAGAGAAGGAAGGGGAGAAGGATGGAGAAAAGGAAGGGGAGAAGGATGGAGAGAAGGAAGGAGAGAAGGAAGGCGAGAAAGTAGGAAGGAGAGTGGGATGGAGAGTGGGATGGAGAGCAGGAATGGAAGAAGGAAGGAGAGAAGGATGTGGAGAAGGATGGAGATAAGGAAGTAGAGAAGGAAGGAGAGAAGGAAGGAGAGAAGGAAGGAGAGAAGGAAGGAGAGATGGATGGAGAGCAGGAAGGGGAGAAGGAAGGAGAGAAAGATGGAGCAAAGGATGGAGAGAAGGATGGAGAGAAGGATGGAGAGAAGGAAGGGGAGAAGGATGGAGAGAAGGAAGGCGAGAAGGAAGGAGAGTAGGAACGCGAGTAGGAAGGAGAGAAGGAAGGGGAGAAGGAAGGAGAGAAGGATGGAGAGAAGGATGGTGAGAAGGAAGTAGAGAAGGAAGGAGAGAAGGAAGGAGAGATAGAAGGAGAGAAGGATGGTGAGAAGGAAGGAAAGAAGAATGATGAGAAGGAAGGAGAGAAGGAAGGAGAGAAGGAAGGAGAGAAGGATGGAAAGAATGATGGAGAGAAGGATGGAGAAGGAAGGAGAGAAGGCTCGAGAGAAGGATGGAGAGAAGGAAGGGGAGAAGGAAGGAGAGAAGGATGGAGCAAAGGATGGAGAGAAGGATGGAGAGAAGGAAGGAGAGAAGGAAGGAGAGAAGGAAGGAGAGAAGGAAAGAGTGAAGGATGGAGAGAAGGAAGGAGAGAAGGAAGGAGAGTAGGATGGAGAAGGAAGGAGAGAAGGCTCGAGAGAAGGATGGAGAGAAGGAAGGGGAGAAGGAAGGAGAGAAGGATGGAGCAAAGGATGAAGAGAAGGATGGAGAGAAGGAAGGAGAGAAGGAAGGAGAGTAGGAACGCGAGTAGGAAGGAGAGAAGGAAAGGGAGAAGGAAGGAGAGAAGGATGGAGAGAAGGATGGTGAGAAGGAAGTAGAGAAGGAAGGAGAGAAGGAAGGAGAGAAGGAAGGAGAGAAGGAAGAAGAGAAGGATGGTGAGAAGGAAGGAAAGAAGAATGATGAGAAGGAAGGAGAGAAGGATGGAGAGAAGGATGGAGAGAAGGAAGGAGAGAAGGATGGAGAAGGAAGGAGAGAAGGGTCGAGAGAAGGAAGGGGAGGAGGATGTAGAGAAGGATGGACAGAAGGAAGGAGAGAAGGAAGGAGAGAAGGAAGGAGAGAAGGAAGGAGAGAAGGAAGGAGAGAAGGAAGGATAGATGGATGTTGAGAAGGAAGCAGAGAAGGATGGAGAGAAGGATAGAGAGAAGGAGGGAGAGAATGATGGTGAGAAGGAGCGAAGGATGGAGGGAAGGATGGAGAGAAGGATGGAGCGAAGGAAGGAGAGAAGGATGGTGATAAGGATGGAGAGAAGGGTCGAGAGAAGGATGGAGAGAAGGAAGGAGAGAAGGATGGTGAGAAGGAAGGAGAGAAGCATGGACAGAAGTATGGAGAGAAGGAAGGAGAGAAGGAAGGGGAGGAGGATGTAGAGAAGGATGGAGAGAAGGTAGGAGAGAAGGAAGGAGAGAAGGAAAGAGAGAAGGAAGGAGTGAAGGATGGAGAGAAGGAAGGAGAGAAGGAAGGAGAGTAGGAACGCGAGTAGGAAGGAGAGAAGGAAGGGGAGAAGGAAGGAGAGAAGGATGGAGAGATAAATGCTGAGAAGGAAGTAGAGAAGGAAGGAGAGAAGGAAGGAGAGAAGGAAGGAGAGAAAGAAGGAGAGAAGGATGGTGAGAAGGAAGGAAAGAAGAATGATGAGAAGGAAGGAGAGAAGGATGGAGAGAAGGATGGAGAGAAGGAAGGAGAGAAGGATGGAGAGAAGGAAGGAGAGAAGGTAGTGGAGGAGGATGTAGAGAAGGATGGAGAGATGGAAGGAGAAATGGAAGGAGAGAAGGAAGGAGAGAAGGAAGGAGAGAAGGAAGGAGAGAAGGATGGAGAGAAGGAAGGAGAGTAGGAAGGAGAGTAGGAAGGAGAGAAGGAAGGGGAGAAGGAAGGAGAGAAGGATGGAGCAAAGGATGGAGAGAAGGATGGAGAGCAGGATGGAGAGAAGGAAGGAGAGAAGGATGGAGAGAAGGATGGACAGAAGGAAGGAGAGAAGGAGGGAGAGAAGGAAGGAGAGAAGGAAGGAGAGAAGGAAGGAGAGAAGGATGGTGAGAAGCATGGTGAGAAGGAAGGAGAGAGGATGGAGAGAAGGAAGGAGAGAAGTATGGTGAGAAGGATGGAGAGAAGGAAGGAGAGAAGGAAGGGGAGGAGGAAGGAGAGAAGGCTGGACAGAAGGATGGAGAGAAGGAAGGAGAGAAGGAAGTGGAGGAGGATGTAGAGAAGAGTGGAGAGAAGGAAGGAGAGAAGGAAGGAGAGAAGGAAGGAGAGAAGGAAGGAGTGAAGGATGGAGAGAAGGAAGGAGAGAAGGAAGGAGAGAAGGAAGGAGAGAAGGATGGTGAGAAGGAAGGAGAGAGGATGGAGTGAAGGATGGAGAGAAGGAAGGCGAGAAAGAAGGAGAGTAGGAAGGAGAGTGGGATGGAGAGCAGGAATGGAAGAAGGAAGGAGAGAAGGATGTGGAGAAGGATGGAGAGAAGGGTGGAGAGAAAGATGGAGAGAAGGAAGGAGAGAAGGATGGAGAAGGATGGAGAGAAGGGTGGAGAGAAGGATGGAGAGAAGAAAGGAGAGAAGGATGGTGAGAAGGAAGGAGAGAAGGATGGACAGAAGGATGGAGAGAAGGAAGGAGAGAAGGAAGTGCAGAAGGATGTGGAGAAGGATGGAGAGAAGGGTGGAGAGAAAGATGGAGAGAAGGAAGGAGAGAAGGATGGAGAAGGATGGAGAGAAGGGTGGAGAGAAGGATGGAGAGAAGGATGGAGAGAAGAAAGGAGAGAAGGATGTTGAGAAGGAAGGAGAGAAGGATGGACAGAAGGATGGAGAGAAGGAAGGAGAGAAGGAAGTGGAGGAGGATGTAGAGAGATGGAGAGAAGAAAGGAGAGAAGGAAGGAGAGAAGGAAGGAGAGAAGGAAGGAGTGAAGTATGGCGAGAAGGAAGGAGAGAAGGAAGGAGAGTAGGAAGGAGAGAAGGGTGGAGAGCAGGAAGGGGAGAAGGAAGGAGAGGAGGATGGAGCAAAGGATGGAGAGAAGGATGGTGAGAAGGAAGGAGAGAAGGATGGACAGAAGTGGAGAAGGATGTAGAGAAGGATGGAGAGAAGGAAGGAGAGAAGGAAGGAGAGAATGAAGGAGAGAAGGAAGGAGTGAAGGATGGAGAGAACGAAGGAGTGAAGGATGGAGAGAACGAAGGAGAGAAGGAAGGAGAGAAGGAAGGATAGTAGAAAGGAGAGAAGGATGGAGAGCAGGAAGGGGAGAAGGAAGGAGATAAGGATGGAGCAAAGGATGGAGAGAAGGATGGAGAGAAGGATGGAGAGAAGGATGGTGAGAAGGATGGGGAGAAGGAAGGGGAGAAGGAAGGAGAGAAGGATGGAGAGAAGGATGGGGAGAAGGAAGGATAGAAGGAAGGGGAGAAGAATGGAGAAGGAAGGAGAGAAGGAGAGAAGGAAGGAGAGAAGGATGGTGAGGAGGAAGGAGAGAAGGATGGAGAGAAGGAAGGAGAGAAGGAAGTAGAGTAGGATGGAGAGAAGGAGAGAAGGAAGGAGATAAGGAAGGAGAGTAGGAAGAGGAGGAGGAAGGCAAGTTGCATGGAGAGAAGGATGGAGAGAAGGATGGTGAGAAGGAAGGAGAGAAGGAAGGAGAGAAGAATGGAGAGAAGGAAGGAGAGAAGAAAGGGGAGGAGGATGCAGAGAAGGATGGCGAGAAGGAAGGAGAGAAGTTAGGAGAGAAGGAAGGAGTGAAGGATGGAGAGAAGGAAGGCGAGAAGGAAGGAGAGTCGGAAGGAGAGAGGGATAGAGAGCAGGAAGGGAAGAAGGAACGAGAGAAGGAAGGAGAGAAGGATGGAGAGAAGGAAGGAGAGAAGTATGGAGAGAAGGAAGGAGAGAAGGAAGGAGAGAAGGAAGGAAAGTAGGATGGAGAGAAGGATGGACAGAAGGATTGTGAGAAGGAAGCAGAGAAGGATGGAGAGTAGGAAGGAGAGAAGGATGGAGAGCAGAAAGGGGAGAAGGATGGAGAGAAGCATGGAGTAAAGGATCGAGAGAAGGATGGTGAGAAGGAAGGAGAGTAGGAACGCGAGTAGGAAGGAGAGAAGGAAGGTTAGAAGGAAGTAGAGAAGGAAGGAGAGAAGGAAGGAGAGAAGGATGGTGAGAAGGAAGGAGAGAAGGAAGGAGAGAAGGAAGGAGAGAAGGAAGGGGAGAAGGAAGTAGAGAAGGAAGGAGAGAAGGAAGGAGAGAAGGAAGGAGAGAAGGAAGGAGAGAAAGAAGGAGAGAAGGATGGTGAGAAGGAAGGAGAGAAGGAAGGAGAGAAGGAAGGAGAGAAGGGTCGAGAGAAGGATGGAGAGAAGGAAGGTGAGAAGGAAGGAGAGAAGGATGGACAGAAGGATGGAGAGAAGGAAGGAGAGAAGGAAGGGCAGGAGGATGTAGAGAAGGATGGAGAGAAGGAAGGAGAGATGGATGGTGAGAAGGAAGCAGAGAAGGATGGAGAGAAGGATGGAGAGAAGGATAGAGAGGAGGGAGAGAATGATGGTGAGAAGGAGCGAAGGATGGAGGGAAGGATGGAGAGAAGGATGGAGCGAAGGAAGGAGAGAAGGGTCGAGAGAAGGATGGAGAGAAGGAAGGAGAGAAGGATGGTGAGAAGGAAGGAGAGAAGGATGGACAGAAGGATGGAGAGAAGTAAGGAGAGAAGGAAGGGGAGGAGGATGTAGAAAAGGATGGAGAGAAGGAAGGAGAGAAGGAAGGAGCGAAGGATGGAGAGAAGGAAGGGAGTAGGAACGCGAGTAGGAAGGAGAGAAGGAAGGGGAGAAGGAAGGAGCGAAGGATGGAGAGAACGATGGTGAAAAGGAAGTAGAGAAGGAAGGAGAGAAGGAAGGAGAGAAGGAAGGAGAGAAGGATGGTGAGAAGGAAGGAAAGAAGAATGATGAGAAGGAAGGAGAGAAGGATGGAGAGAAGGATGGAGAGAAGGAAGGAGAGAAGGATGGAGAAGGAAGGAGAGAAGGGTCGAGAGAAGGAAGGAGAGAAGGATGGTAAGGAAGGAGAGAAGGATGGACAGAAGGATGGAGAGAAGGAAGGAGAGTAGGAAGGGGAGGAGGATGTAGAGAAGGATGGAGAGAAGGAAGGAGAGAAGGATGGAGAGAAGGAAGGAGAGAAGGCAGGCGAGAAGGAAGGAGTGAAGGATGGAGAGAAGGAAGGAGAGAAGGAAGGAGAGTAGGAAGGAGAGTAGGAAGGAGAGAAGGAAGGAGAGAAGGATGGAGCAAAGGATGGAGAGAAGGATGGAGAGCAGGATGGAGAGCAGGATGGAGAGAAGGATGGACAGAAGGAAGGAGAGAAGGAAGGAGAGAAGGAAGGAGAGAAGGATGGTGAGAAGGAAGGAGAGAGGATGGAGAGAATGAAGGAGAGAAGTATGGTGAGAAGGATGGAAAGAAGGAAGGCGAGAAGGAAGGAGAGTAGGAAGGAGAGTGGGATGGAGAGCAGGAAGGGAAGAAGGAAGGAGAGAAGGATGTGGAGAAGGATGGAGAGAAGGGTGGAGAGAACGATGGAGAGAAGGAAGGAGAGAAGGATGGAGAAGGAAGGAGAGAAGGATGGAGAAGGATGAAGAGAAGCGTGGAGAGAAGGATGGAGAGAAGGATGGAGAGAAGGAAGGAGAGAAGGATGGAGAAGGAAGGAGAGAAGGATGGAGAAGGATGAAGAGAAGCGTGGAGAGAAGGATGGAGAGAAGGATGGAGAGTAGAAAGGAGAGAAGGAAGGAGAGAAGGATGGTGAGAAGGAAGGAGAGAAGGATGGAGAAGAATGGAGAGAAGGGTGGAGAGAAGGATGGAGAGAAGGATGGAGAGAAGAAAGGAGAGAAGGATGGAGAGAAGGAAGGAGAGTAGGAAGGGGAGGAGGATGTAGAGAAGGATGGAGAGAAGGAAGGAGAGAAGGATGGAGAGAAGGAAGGAGAGAAGGCAGGCGAGAAGGAAGGAGTGAAGGATGGAGAGAAGGAAGGAGAGAAGGAAGGAGAGTAGGAAGGAGAGAAGGAAGGAGAGAAGGATGGAGCAAAGGATGGAGAGAAGGATGGAGAGCAGGATGGAGAGAAGGATGGACAGAAGGAAGGAGAGAAGGAAGGAGAGAAGGATGGTGAGAAGGAAGGAGAGAGGATGGAGAGAATGAAGGAGAGAAGTAGTGTGAGAAGGATGGAAAGAAGGATGGAGAGAAGGAAGGAGAGTAGGAAGGGGAGGAGGATGTAGAGAAGGATGGAGAGAAGGAAGGAGAGAAGGATGGAGAGAAGGAAGGAGAGAAGGCAGGCGAGAAGGAAGGAGTGAAGGATGGAGAGAAGGAAGGAGAGAAGGAAGGAGAGTAGGAAGGAGAGTAGGAAGGAGAGAAGGAAGGAGAGAAGGATGGAGCAAAGGATGGAGAGAAGGATGGAGAGCAGGATGGAGAGAAGGATGGACAGAAGGAAGGAGAGAAGGAAGGAGAGAAGGAAGGAGAGAAGGATGGTGAGAAGGAAGGAGAGAGGATGGAGAGAATGAAGGAGAGAAGTATGGTGAGAAGGATGGAAAGAAGGAAGGCGAGAAGGAAGGAGAGTAGGAAGGAGAGTGGGAGGGAGAGCAGGAAGGGAAGAAGGAAGGAGAGAAGGAGGGGGAGAAGGATGGAGAGAAGGTGTGGAGAGAAAGATGGAGAGAAGGAAGGAGAGAAGGAGGGAGAAGGAAGGAGAGAAGGATGGAGAAGGAGGAAGAGAAGCGGGGAGAGAAGGATGGAGAGAAGGATGGAGAGAAGGAAAGTCGTGCGCGCGTGGTGCGCGAGCGGGGCACGCACGCCGCCGGGGGGGGGGGGGTGTGTGTGCTGTG
>NW_027250769.1:0-106255 GCF_044704955.1 Pristiophorus japonicus
GAGGAGTTGGGGAGTTGGGGAGTTGAGGAGTTGGGCAGTTGAGGACGTGGGTTGTTGGGGAGTTGTGGAATTGAGGAGTTGGGGAGTTGAGGAGTTGGGGAGTTGAGGATTTGAGGACTTGGTGAGTTGAGGACTTGGGGAGTTGAGGACTTGGAGAGTGGAGGAGTTGGAGAGTTGAGGAGTTGGGTAGCTGAGGAGTTGGGGAGTTGGGGAGTTGAGGAGTTGGGGAGTTTAGGAGTTGGGAAGTTGAGGAGTTGGGGAGTTGGGGAGTTGAGGAGTTGGGGAGTTGGTGAGTTGGGGGAGTTGGGGAATTGAGGCGCTGCGGATTTGGGGAGTTGAGGAGTTGGGGAGTTGGGGAGTTGAGGAGTTGGGCAGTTGAGGACGTGGGATGTTGGGGAGTTGTGGAATTGAGGAGTTGGGGAGTTGAGGAGTTGGGGAGTTGAGGAGTTGAGGACTTGGTGAGTTGAGGACTTGGGGAGTTGAGGACTTGGAGAGTGGAGGAGTTGGGGAGTTGAGGAGTTGGGTAGTTGAGGAGTTGGGGAGTTGGGGAGTTGAGGAGTTGGGGAGTTGAGGAGTTGGGAAGTTGAGGAGTTGGGGAGTTGGGGAGTTGAGGAGTTGGGAAGTTGAGGATTTGGGGAGTTGAGTATTTGGGGAGTTGGGGAGTTGACGAGTTGGGGAGTTGAGGAGTTGGGGAGTTGAGGAGTTGAGTTGGGGAGTTGAGGAGTTGGGCAGTTGAGGAGGTGGGGATTTGAGGAGTTGTGGAGTTGTGGAGTTGTGGAGTTGAGGATTTGGGAGTGGAAGAGTTGGAGAGTTGATGTGTTGGGTAAAGTTAAGGGTTAAGTAGGGGTTAAGGAGTTCAGGAGTTGAGGAGGTTGGGGTGGAGTTAGTGAGTTGAGGAGTTGAGGGGTTGGTGGGAATTGGGGAGTTGTGGAGTTGGGGTGCTGGGGAGTTGAGGAGTTGAGTTGGGGACTTGAGGAGTTGAGGACTTGGTGAGTTGAAGCCTTGGGGAGTTTAGGATTTGGGGAGTGGAGGAGTTGTGGAGTTGGGGAGTTGAGTAGTTGTGGAGTTGAGGAGTTGGGATGTTGAGGAGTTGGGGGAGTTGGGGAGTTGAGGAGTTGGGACGTTGAGGAGTTGGGGAGTTGAGGATTTGGGGAGTTGGGGAGTTGAGGAGTTGGGAAGTTGAGGAGTTGGGGAGTTGAGGAGTTGTGGAGTTGGGGAGTTGAGGCCTTGGCGAGTTGAGGAGTTGGGTGTGGAGGAGTTGGAGATTTGGGGAGTTGAGGAGTTGGGAAGTTGAGAAGTTGGGGAGTTGTGGAGTTGAGGAGTTGGGAAGTTGAGGAGTGGAGGAGTTGGGGAGTTGAGGAGTTGGGGAGTTGAGGAGTTGGGGATTTGAGTTGCAGACTTGAGGAGTTTGGGAGTTGGGGAGTTGAGTTGGGGAGTTGCGCAGTTGAGGAGGTGGGGAGTTTGGGATTTGGGGAGTTGAGTTGGGGAGTTGAGGAATTGGGCAGTTGAGGAGGTGGGGATTTGAGGAGTTGGGGAGTTGAGGAGTTGGGGAGTTGAGGAGTTGTGGAGTTGGGGAGTTGGGAAGTTGGGGAGTTGGGGAGTATAGGAGTTGGGGAGTTGGGGAGTTGGGGAGTTGGGGAATTGAGGCGCTGCGGAGTTGGGGAGTTGAGGAGTTGGGGAGTTGGGGAGTTGGGGAGTTGGGGAATTGAGGCGCTGCGGATTTGGGGAGTTGAGGAGTTGGGGAGTTGGGGAGTTGAGGCCTTGGCGAGTTGAGGAGTTGGGAAGTTGAGGATTTGGGGAGTTGGGGAGTTGAGGAGTTGGGGAGTTGAGGAGTTGGTGAGTTGAGGAGTTGTGGAGTTGGGGAGTTGAGGCCTTGGCGAGTTGAGGAGTTGGGTGTGGAGGAGTTGGAGATTTGGGGAGTTGAGGAGTTGGGAAGTTGAGAAGTTGGGGAGTTGTGGAGTTGAGGAGTTGGGAAGTTGAGGAGTTGAGGAGTTGGGGAGTTGAGGAGTTGGGGAGTTGAGGAGTTGGGGATTTGAGTTGCAGACTTGAGGTGTTTGGGAGTTGGGGAGTTGAGTTGGGGAGTTGAGGAGTTGGGCAGTTGAGGAGGTGCGGATTTGAGGAGTTGTGGAGTTGTGGAGTTGTGGAGTTGAGGAGTTGGGAGTGGAAGAGTTGGAGAGTTGATGTGTTGGGGAGTTAAGGAGTTAAGGAGTTAAGGAGTTCAGGAGATGAGGAGTTGGGGTGGAGTTAGTGAGTTGAGGAGTTGAGGGGTTGGGGGGAATTGGGGAGTTGGGGAGTTGGGGTGCTGGGGAATTGAGGAATTGAGTTGGGGAGTTGAGGAGTTGGGGAGTTGAGGAGTTGGGCAGTTGAGGACGTGGGATGTTGGTGAGTTGTGGAATTGAGGAGTTGGGGAGTTGAGGAGTTGGGGACTTGGTGAGTTGAGGACTTGGAGAGTGGAGGAGTTGGGGAGTTGAGGAGTTGGGTAGTTGAGGAGTTGAGGAGTTGGCAAGTTGAGGAGTTGGGGAGTTGGGTAGTTGAGGATTTGGGGAGTTGAGGAGTTGGGGAGTTGAGGAGTTGAGGAGTTGGGAAGTTGAGGAGTTGGGGAGTTGAGGAGTTGAGGATTTGGGGTGTTGAGGAGTTGGGGAGTTGAGGAGTTGAGGAGTTGGGAAGTTGAGGAGTTGGGGAGTTGAGGAGTTGAGGAGTTGGGGAGTTGGGGAGTTGAGGAGTTGAGGAGTTGGTGAGTTGAGGACTTGGGGAGTTGAGGACTTGGAGAGTGGAGGAGTTGGGGAGTTGAGGAGTTGAGGAGTTGGGGAGTTGAGGAGTTGGGGAGTTGGGGAGTTGGGAAGTTGAGGAGTTGGGGAGTTGGGGAGTTGAGGAGTTGGGAAGTTGAGGAGTTGGGGAGTTGAGGATTTGGGGAGTTGGGGAGTTGAGGAGTTGAAGGGTTGAGAGGAATTGGGGAGTTGGGGTGCTGGGAGTTGAGGAATTGAGTTGGGGAGTTGAGGAGTTGGGAAGTTGGGGAGTTGAGGAGTTGGGGAGTTGGGGAGTTGAGGAGTTGGGCAGTTGAGGACGTGGGTTGTTGGGGAGTTGTGGAATTGAGGAGTTGGGGAGTTGAGGAGTTGGGGAGTTGAGGATTTGAGGACTTGGTGAGTTGAGGACTTGGGGAGTTGAGGACTTGGAGAGTGGAGGAGTTGGAGAGTTGAGGAGTTGGGTAGCTGAGGAGTTGGGGAGTTGGGGAGTTGAGGAGTTGGGGAGTTTAGGAGTTGGGAAGTTGAGGAGTTGGGGAGTTGGGGAGTTGAGGAGTTGGGGAGTTGGTGAGTTGGGGAGTTGGGGAATTGAGGCGCTGCGGATTTGGGGAGTTGAGGAGTTGGGGAGTTGGGGAGTTGAGGAGTTGGGCAGTTGAGGACGTGGGATGTTGGGGAGTTGTGGAATTGAGGAGTTGGGGAGTTGAGGAGTTGGGGAGTTGAGGAGTTGAGGACTTGGTGAGTTGAGGACTTGGGGAGTTGAGGACTTGGAGAGTGGAGGAGTTGGGGAGTTGAGGAGTTGGGTAGTTGAGGAGTTGGGGAGTTGGGGAGTTGAGGAGTTGGGGAGTTGAGGAGTTGGGAAGTTGAGGAGTTGGGGAGTTGGGGAGTTGAGGAGTTGGGAAGTTGAGGATTTGGGGAGTTGAGTATTTGGGGAGTTGGGGAGTTGACGAGTTGGGGAGTTGAGGAGTTGGGGAGTTGAGGAGTTGAGTTGGGGAGTTGAGGAGTTGGGCAGTTGAGGAGGTGGGGATTTGAGGAGTTGTGGAGTTGTGGAGTTGTGGAGTTGAGGATTTGGGAGTGGAAGAGTTGGAGAGTTGATGTGTTGGGGAGTTAAGAAGTTAAGGAGTTAAGGAGTTCAGGAGTTGAGGAGTTGGGGTGGAGTTAGTGAGTTGAGGAGTTGAGGGGTTGGTGGGAATTGGGGAGTTGTGGAGTTGGGGTGCTGGGGAGTTGAGGAGTTGAGTTGGGGACTTGAGGAGTTGAGGACTTGGTGAGTTGAAGCCTTGGGGAGTTTAGGATTTGGGGAGTGGAGGAGTTGTGGAGTTGGGGAGTTGAGTAGTTGTGGAGTTGAGGAGTTGGGATGTTGAGGAGTTGGGGAGTTGGGGAGTTGAGGAGTTGGGACGTTGAGGAGTTGGGGAGTTGAGGATTTGGGGAGTTGGGGAGTTGAGGAGTTGGGAAGTTGAGGAGTTGGGGAGTTGAGGAGTTGTGGAGTTGGGGAGTTGAGGCCTTGGCGAGTTGAGGAGTTGGGTGTGGAGGAGTTGGAGATTTGGGGAGTTGAGGAGTTGGGAAGTTGAGAAGTTGGGGAGTTGTGGAGTTGAGGAGTTGGGAAGTTGAGGAGTGGAGGAGTTGGGGAGTTGAGGAGTTGGGGAGTTGAGGAGTTGGGGATTTGAGTTGCAGACTTGAGGAGTTTGGGAGTTGGGGAGTTGAGTTGGGGAGTTGCGCAGTTGAGGAGGTGGGGAGTTTGGGATTTGGGGAGTTGAGTTGGGGAGTTGAGGAATTGGGCAGTTGAGGAGGTGGGGATTTGAGGAGTTGTGGAGTTGTGGAGTTGTGGAGTTGAGGAGTTGGGAGTGGAAGAGTTGGAGAGTTGATGTGTTGGGGAGTTAAGGAGTTAAGGAGTTCAGGAGTTGAGGAATTGGCATGGAGTTAGTGAGTTGAGGAATTGAGGGGTTGGGGGGTATTGTGGAGTTGGAGAGTTGGGGTGCTGGGGAGTTGAGGAATTGAGTTGGGGAGTTGAGGAGTTGGGGAGTTGGGGATTTGGGGAGTTGAGGAGTTGAGTTGGGGAGTTCAGGAGTTGAGGACTTGGGGAGTTGAAGACTTAGGGAGTTGAGGATTTGGGGAGTGGAGGAGTTGGGGAGTTGGGGAGTTGGGTAGTTGAGGAGTTGGGGAGTTGGGGAGTTGGCTAGTTGGGGAGTTGAGGAGTTGGGAAGTTGAGGAGTTGGGGAGTTGGGGAGTTGGGGTGCTGGGGAGTTGAGGAATTGAGTTGGGGAGTTGAGGAGTTGGGGAGTTGAGGAGTTGGGCAGTTGAGGACATGGGATGTTGGTGAGTTGTGGAATTGAGGAGTTGGGGAGTTGAGGAGTTGGGGACTTGGTGAGTTGAGGACTTGGAGAGTGGAGGAGTTGGGGAGTTGAGGAGTTGGGTAGTTGAGGAGTTGAGGAGTTGGGAAGTTGAGGAGTTGGGGAGTTGAGGAGTTGAGGATTTGGGGAGTTGAGGAGTTGGGGAGTTGAGGAGTTGAGGAGTTGGGAAGTTGAGGAGTTGGGGAGTTGAGGAGTTGAGGATTTGGGGTGTTGAGGAGTTGGGGAGTTGAGGAGTTGAGGAGTTGGGAAGTTGAGGAGTTGGGGAGTTGAGGAGTTGGGGAGTTGGGGAGTTGGGGAGTTGAGGAGTTGAGGAGTTGGTGAGTTGAGGACTTGGGGAGTTGAGGACTTGGAGAGTGGAGGAGTTGGGGAGTTGAGGAGTTGGGTAGTTGAGGAGTTGAGGAGTTGGGGAGTTGAGGAGTTGGGGAGTTGGGGAGTTGGGAAGTTGAGGAGTTGGGGAGTTGGGGAGTTGAGGAGTTGGGAAGTTGAGGAGTTGGGGAGTTGAGGATTTGGGGAGTTGGGGAGTTGAGGAGTTGGGGAGTTGAGGATTTGGGGAGTTGAGGAGTTGGGGAGTTGGGGAGTTGAGGAGTTGTGGAGTTGTGGAGTTGTGGAGTTGAGGAGCTGGGAGTGGAAGAATTGGAGAGTTGATGTGTTGGGGAGTTAAGGACTTAAGGAGTTAAGGAGTTCAGGAGTTGAGGAGTTGGGGTGGAGTTAGTGAGTTGAGGAGTTGAAGGGTTGAGAGGAATTGGGGAGTTGGGGAGTTGGGGTGCTGGGGAGTTGAGGAATTGTGTTGGGGAGTTGAGGAGTTGGGAAGATGGGGAGTTGGGGAGTTGAGGAGTTGAGTTGGGGAGTTGAGGAGTTGAGGACTTGGGAAGTTGAAGACTTGGGGAGTTGAGGATTTGGGGAGTGGAGGAGTTGGGGATTTGGGGAGTTGGGTAGTTGAGGAGTTGGGGAGTTGGGGAGTTGACTAGTTGGGGAGTTGAGGAGTTGGGAAGTTGAGGAGTTGGGGAGTTGGGGAGTTGAGGAGTTGGGAAGTTGAAGAGTTGGGGAGTTGAGGAATTGTGTAGTTGGGGAGTTGGGGAATTGGGGAGTTGGGGAGTTGAGGAGTTGGGGAGTTGGGGAGTTGGGGAGTTGGGGAGTTGAGGCGCTGCGGAGTTGGGGAGTTGAGGAGTTGGGGAGTTGGGGAGTTGAGGAGTTGGGCAGTTGAGGACGTGGGATGTTGGGGAGTTGTGGAATTGAGGAGTTGGGGAGTTGAGGAGTTGGGGAGTTGAGGAGTTGAGGACTTGGTGAGTTGAGGACTTGGGGAGTTGAGGACTTGGAGAGTGGAGGAGTTGGGGAGTTGAGGAGTTGGGTAGTTGAGGAGTTGGGGAGTTGGGGAGTTGAGGAGTTGGGGAGTGGAGGAGTTGGGAAGTTGAGGAGTTGGGGAGTTGAGGAGTTGGGGAGTTGGGGAGTTGGGGAGTTGAGGAGTTGAGGAGTTGAGGAGTTGAGGACTTTGGGAGTTAAGTACTTGGAGAGTGGAGGAGTTGGGGAGTTGAGGAGTTGGGTAGTTGAGGAGTTGAGGAGTTGGGGAGTTGAGGAGTTGGGGAGTTGGGGAGTTGGGAAGTTGAGGAGTTGGGGAGTTGGGGCGTTGAGGAGTTGGGAAGTTGAGGAGTTGGGGAGTTGAGGATTTGGGGAGTTGGGGAGTTGAGGAGTTGGGGAGTTGAGGATTTGGGGAGTTGAGGAGTTGGGGAGTTGGGGAGTTGAGGAGTTGTGGAGTTGTGGAGTTGTGGAGTTGAGGAGCTGGGAGTGGAAGAATTGGAGAGTTGATGTGTTGGGGAGTTAAGGACTTCAAGAGTTAAGGAGTTCAGGAGTTGAGGAGTTGGGGTGGAGTTAGTGAGTTGAGGAGTTGAGGGGTTGAGAGGAATTGGGGAGTTGGGGAGTTGGGGTGCTGGGGAGTTGAGGAGTTGAGTTGGGGAGTTGAGGAGTTGAGGACTTGGGAAGTTGAAGACTTGGGGAGTTGAGGATTTGGGGAGTGGAGGAGTTGGGGATTTGGGGAGTTGGGTAGTTGAGGAGTTGGGGAGTTGGGGAGTTGACTAGTTGG
The DNA here is from genome assembly GCF_044704955.1 of Pristiophorus japonicus. NCBI lineage: Eukaryota > Metazoa > Chordata > Chondrichthyes > Pristiophoridae > Pristiophorus > Pristiophorus japonicus. Next base: position 7,164 of record NW_027250769.1, read on the forward strand.
GGAGTTGAGGAGTTGGGAAGTTGAGGAGTTGGGGAGTTGGGGAGTTGAGGAGTTGGGAAGTTGAGGAGTTGGGGAGTTGAGGAATTGTGGAGTTGGGGAGTTGGGGAGTTGGGGAGTTGGGGAGTTGAGGAGTTGGGGAGTTGGGGAGTTGGGGAGTTGGGGAATTGAGGCGCTGCGGAGTTGGGGAGTTGAGGAGTTGGGGAGTTGGGGAGTTGAGGAGTTGGGCAGTTGAGGACGTGGGATGTTGGGGAGTTGTGGAATTGAGGAGTTGGGGAGTTGAGGAGTTGGGGAGTTGAGGAGTTGAGGACTTGGTGAGTTGAGGACTTGGGGAGTTGAGGACTTGGAGAGTGGAGGAGTTGGGGAGTTGAGGAGTTGGGTAGTTGAGGAGTTGGGGAGTTGGGGAGTTGAGGAGTTGGGGAGTTTAGGAGTTGGGAAGTTGAGGAGTTGGGGAGTTGGGGAGTTGAGGAGTTGGGGAGTTGGGGAGTTGGGGAGTTGGGGAATTGAGGCGCTGCGGATTTGGGGAGTTGAGGAGTTGGGGAGTTGGGGTGTTGAGGCCTTGGCGAGTTGAGGAGTTGGGAAGTTGAGGATTTGGGGAGCTGGGGAGTTGAGGAGTTGGGGAGTTGAGGAGTTGGGGAGTTGAGGAGTTGTGGAGTTGGGGAGTTGAGGCCTTGGCGAGTTGAGGAGTTGGGTGTGGAGGAGTTGGAGATTTGGGGAGTTGAGGAGTTGGGGAGTTGAGGAGTTGGGAAGTTGAGGAGTTGGGGAGTTGGGGAGTTGAGGAGTTGGGAAGTTGAGGATTTGGGGAGTTGAGTATTTGGGGAGTTGGGGAGTTGACGAGTTGGGGAGTTGAGGAGTTGGGGAGTTGAGGAGTTGAGTTGGGGAGTTGAGGAGTTGGGCAGTTGAGGAGGTGGGGATTTGAGGAGTTGTGGAGTTGTGGAGTTGTGGAGTTGAGGATTTGGGAGTGGAAGAGTTGGAGAGTTGATGTGTTGGGGAGTTAAGAAGTTAAGGAGTTAAGGAGTTCAGGAGTTGAGGAGTTGGGGTGGAGTTAGTGAGTTGAGGAGTTGAGGGGTTGGTGGGAATTGGGGAGTTGTGGAGTTGGGGTGCTGGGGAGTTGAGGAGTTGAGTTGGGGACTTGAGGAGTTGAGGACTTGGTGAGTTGAAGCCTTGGGGAGTTTAGGATTTGGGGAGTGGAGGAGTTGTGGAGTTGGGGAGTTGAGTAGTTGTGGAGTTGAGGAGTTGGGATGTTGAGGAGTTGGGGAGTTGGGGAGTTGAGGAGTTGGGACGTTGAGGAGTTGGGGAGTTGAGGATTTGGGGAGTTGGGGAGTTGAGGAGTTGGGAAGTTGAGGAGTTGGGGAGTTGAGGAGTTGTGGAGTTGGGGAGTTGAGGCCTTGGCGAGTTGAGGAGTTGGGTGTGGAGGAGTTGGAGATTTGGGGAGTTGAGGAGTTGGGAAGTTGAGAAGTTGGGGAGTTGTGGAGTTGAGGAGTTGGGAAGTTGAGGAGTGGAGGAGTTGGGGAGTTGAGGAGTTGGGGAGTTGAGGAGTTGGGGATTTGAGTTGCAGACTTGAGGAGTTTGGGAGTTGGGGAGTTGAGTTGGGGAGTTGCGCAGTTGAGGAGGTGGGGAGTTTGGGATTTGGGGAGTTGAGTTGGGGAGTTGAGGAATTGGGCAGTTGAGGAGGTGGGGATTTGAGGAGTTGTGGAGTTGTGGAGTTGTGGAGTTGAGGAGTTGGGAGTGGAAGAGTTGGAGAGTTGATGTGTTGGGGAGTTAAGGAGTTAAGGAGTTCAGGAGTTGAGGAATTGGCATGGAGTTAGTGAGTTGAGGAGTTGAGGGGTTGGGGGGTATTGTGGAGTTGGGGAGTTGGGGTGCTGGGGAGTTGAGGAATTGAGTTGGGGAGTTGAGGAGTTGGGGAGTTGGGGATTTGGGGAGTTGAGGAGTTGAGTTGGGGAGTTCAGGAGTTGAGGACTTGGGGAGTTGAAGACTTAGGGAGTTGAGGATTTGGGGAGTGGAGGAGTTGGGGAGTTGGGGAGTTGGGTAGTTGAGGAGTTGGGGAGTTGGGGAGTTGGCTAGTTGGGGAGTTGAGGAGTTGGGAAGTTGAGGAGTTGGGGAGTTGGGGAGTTGGGGTGCTGGGGAGTTGAGGAATTGAGTTGGGGAGTTGAGGAGTTGGGGAGTTGAGGAGTTGGGCAGTTGAGGACATGGGATGTTGGTGAGTTGTGGAATTGAGGAGTTGGGGAGTTGAGGAGTTGGGGACTTGGTGAGTTGAGGACTTGGAGAGTGGAGGAGTTGGGGAGTTGAGGAGTTGGGTAGTTGAGGAGTTGAGGAGTTGGGAAGTTGAGGAGTTGGGGAGTTGAGGAGTTGAGGATTTGGGGAGTTGAGGAGTTGGGGAGTTGAGGAGTTGAGGAGTTGGGAAGTTGAGGAGTTGGGGAGTTGAGGAGTTGAGGATTTGGGGTGTTGAGGAGTTGGGGAGTTGAGGAGTTGAGGAGTTGGGAAGTTGAGGAGTTGGGGAGTTGAGGAGTTGGGGAGTTGGGGAGTTGGGGAGTTGAGGAGTTGAGGAGTTGGTGAGTTGAGGACTTGGGGAGTTGAGGACTTGGAGAGTGGAGGAGTTGGGGAGTTGAGGAGTTGGGTAGTTGAGGAGTTGAGGAGTTGGGGAGTTGAGGAGTTGGGGAGTTGGGGAGTTGGGAAGTTGAGGAGTTGGGGAGTTGGGGAGTTGAGGAGTTGGGAAGTTGAGGAGTTGGGGAGTTGAGGATTTGGGGAGTTGGGGAGTTGAGGAGTTGGGGAGTTGAGGATTTGGGGAGTTGAGGAGTTGGGGAGTTGGGGAGTTGAGGAGTTGTGGAGTTGTGGAGTTGTGGAGTTGAGGAGCTGGGAGTGGAAGAATTGGAGAGTTGATGTGTTGGGGAGTTAAGGACTTAAGGAGTTAAGGAGTTCAGGAGTTGAGGAGTTGGGGTGGAGTTAGTGAGTTGAGGAGTTGAAGGGTTGAGAGGAATTGGGGAGTTGGGGAGTTGGGGTGCTGGGGAGTTGAGGAATTGTGTTGGGGAGTTGAGGAGTTGGGAAGATGGGGAGTTGGGGAGTTGAGGAGTTGAGTTGGGGAGTTGAGGAGTTGAGGACTTGGGAAGTTGAAGACTTGGGGAGTTGAGGATTTGGGGAGTGGAGGAGTTGGGGATTTGGGGAGTTGGGTAGTTGAGGAGTTGGGGAGTTGGGGAGTTGACTAGTTGGGGAGTTGAGGAGTTGGGAAGTTGAGGAGTTGGGGAGTTGGGGAGTTGAGGAGTTGGGAAGTTGAGGAGTTGGGGAGTTGAGGAATTGTGTAGTTGGGGAGTTGGGGAATTGGGGAGTTGGGGAGTTGAGGAGTTGGGGAGTTGGGGAGTTGGGGAGTTGGGGAGTTGAGGCGCTGCGGAGTTGGGGAGTTGAGGAGTTGGGGAGTTGGGGAGTTGAGGAGTTGGGCAGTTGAGGACGTGGGATGTTGGGGAGTTGTGGAATTGAGGAGTTGGGGAGTTGAGGAGTTGGGGAGTTGAGGAGTTGAGGACTTGGTGAGTTGAGGACTTGGGGAGTTGAGGACTTGGAGAGTGGAGGAGTTGGGGAGTTGAGGAGTTGGGTAGTTGAGGAGTTGGGGAGTTGGGGAGTTGAGGAGTTGGGGAGTGGAGGAGTTGGGAAGTTGAGGAGTTGGGGAGTTGAGGAGTTGGGGAGTTGGGGAGTTGGGGAGTTGAGGAGTTGAGGAGTTGAGGAGTTGAGGACTTTGGGAGTTAAGTACTTGGAGAGTGGAGGAGTTGGGGAGTTGAGGAGTTGGGTAGTTGAGGAGTTGAGGAGTTGGGGAGTTGAGGAGTTGGGGAGTTGGGGAGTTGGGAAGTTGAGGAGTTGGGGAGTTGGGGAGTTGAGGAGTTGGGAAGTTGAGGAGTTGGGGAGTTGAGGATTTGGGGAGTTGGGGAGTTGAGGAGTTGGGGAGTTGAGGATTTGGGGAGTTGAGGAGTTGGGGAGTTGGGGAGTTGAGGAGTTGTGGAGTTGTGGAGTTGTGGAGTTGAGGAGCTGGGAGTGGAAGAATTGGAGAGTTGATGTGTTGGGGAGTTAAGGACTTCAAGAGTTAAGGAGTTCAGGAGTTGAGGAGTTGGGGTGGAGTTAGTGAGTTGAGGAGTTGAGGGGTTGAGAGGAATTGGGGAGTTGGGGAGTTGGGGTGCTGGGGAGTTGAGGAGTTGAGTTGGGGAGTTGAGGAGTTGAGGACTTGGGAAGTTGAAGACTTGGGGAGTTGAGGATTTGGGGAGTGGAGGAGTTGGGGATTTGGGGAGTTGGGTAGTTGAGGAGTTGGGGAGTTGGGGAGTTGACTAGTTGGGGAGTTGAGGAGTTGGGAAGTTGAGGAGTTGGGGAGTTGGGGAGTTGAGGAGTTGGGAAGTTGAGGAGTTGGGGAGTTGAGGAATTGTGGAGTTGGGGAGTTGGGGAGTTGGGGAGTTGGGGAGTTGAGGAGTTGGGGAGTTGGGGAGTTGGGGAGTTGGGGAATTGAGGCGCTGCGGAGTTGGGGAGTTGAGGAGTTGGGGAGTTGGGGAGTTGAGGAGTTGGGCAGTTGAGGACGTGGGATGTTGGGGAGTTGTGGAATTGAGGAGTTGGGGAGTTGAGGAGTTGGGGAGTTGAGGAGTTGAGGACTTGGTGAGTTGAGGACTTGGGGAGTTGAGGACTTGGAGAGTGGAGGAGTTGGGGAGTTGAGGAGTTGGGTAGTTGAGGAGTTGGGGAGTTGGGGAGTTGAGGAGTTGGGGAGTTTAGGAGTTGGGAAGTTGAGGAGTTGGGGAGTTGGGGAGTTGAGGAGTTGGGGAGTTGGGGAGTTGGGGAGTTGGGGAATTGAGGCGCTGCGGATTTGGGGAGTTGAGGAGTTGGGGAGTTGGGGTGTTGAGGCCTTGGCGAGTTGAGGAGTTGGGAAGTTGAGGATTTGGGGAGCTGGGGAGTTGAGGAGTTGGGGAGTTGAGGAGTTGGGGAGTTGAGGAGTTGTGGAGTTGGGGAGTTGAGGCCTTGGCGAGTTGAGGAGTTGGGTGTGGAGGAGTTGGAGATTTGGGGAGTTGAGGAGTTGGGAAGTTGAGAAGTTGGGGAGTTGTGGAGTTGAGGAGTTGGGAAGTTGAGGAGTTGAGGAGTTGGGGAGTTGAGGAGTTGGGGAGTTGAGGAGTTGGGGATTTGAGTTGCAGACTTGAGGAGTTTGGGAGTTGGGGAGTTGAGTTGGGGAGTTGAGGAGTTGGGCAGTTGAGGAGGTGCGGATTTGAGGAGTTGTGGAGTTGTGGAGTTGTGGAGTTGAGGAGTTGGGAGTGGAAGAGTTGGAGAGTTGATGTGTTGGGGAGTTAAGGAGTTAAGGAGTTAAGGAGTTCAGGAGATGAGGAGTTGGGGTGGAGTTAGTGAGTTGAGGAGTTGAGGGGTTGGGGGGAATTGGGGAGTTGGGGAGTTGGGGTGCTGGGGAGTTGAGGAATTGAGTTGGGGAGTTGAGGAGTTGGGGAGTTGAGGAGTTGGGCAGTTGAGGACGTGGGATGTTGGTGAGTTGTGGAATTGAGGAGTTGGGGAGTTGAGGAGTTGGGGACTTGGTGAGTTGAGGACTTGGAGAGTGGAGGAGTTGGGGAGTTGAGGAGTTGGGTAGTTGAGGAGTTGAGGAGTTGGGAAGTTGAGGAGTTGGGGAGTTGGGGAGTTGAGGATTTGGGGAGTTGAGGAGTTGGGGAGTTGAGGAGTTGAGGAGTTGGGAAGTTGAGGAGTTGGGGATTTGAAGAGTTGAGGATTTGGGGTGTTGAGGAGTTGGGGAGTTGAGGAGTTGAGGAGTTGGGAAGTTGGGGAGTTGAGGAGTTGAGGAGTTGGGGAGTTGAGGAGTTGGGGAGTTGGGGAGTTGGGAAGTTGAGGAGTTGGGGAGTTGGGGAGTTGAGGAGTTGGGAAGTTGAGGAGTTGGGGAGTTGAGGATTTGGGGAGTTGGGGAGTTGAGGAGTTGGGGAGTTGAGGATTTGGGGAGTTGAGGAGTTGGGGAGTTGGGGAGTTGAGGAGTTGTGGAGTTGTGGAGTTGTGGAGTTGAGGAGCTGGGAGTGGAGGAATTGGAGAGTTGATGTGTTGGGGAGTTAAGGACTTAAGGAGTTAAGGAGTTCAGGAGTTGAGGAGTTGGGGTGGAGTTAGTGAGTTGAGGAGTTGAGGGGTTGAGAGAAATTGGGGAGTTGGGGAGTTGGGGTGCTGGGAGTTGAGGAATTGAGTTGGGGAGTTGAGGAGTTGGGAAGATGGGGAGTTGGGGAGTTGAGGAGTTGAGTTGGGGAGTTGAGGAGTTGAGGACTTGGGGAGTTGAAGACTTGGGGAGTTGAGGATTTGGGGAGTGGAGGAGTTGGGGATTTGGGGAGTTGGGTAGTTGAGGAGTTGGGGAGTTGGGGAGTTGACTAGTTGGGGAGTTGAGGAGTTGGGAAGTTGAGGAGTTGGGGATTTGAGTTGCAGACTTGAGGAGTTTGGGAGTTGGGGAGTTGAGTTGGGGAGTTGAGGAGTTGGGCAGTTGAGGAGGTGCGGATTTGAGGAGTTGTGGAGTTGTGGAGTTGTGGAGTTGAGGAGTTGGGAGTGGAAGAGTTGGAGAGTTGATGTGTTGGGGAGTTAAGGAGTTAAGGAGTTAAGGAGTTCAGGAGATGAGGAGTTGGGGTGGAGTTAGTGAGTTGAGGAGTTGAGGGGTTGGGGGGAATTGGGGAGTTGGGGAGTTGGGGTGCTGGGGAGTTGAGGAATTGAGTTGGGGAGTTGAGGAGTTGGGGAGTTGAGGAGTTGGGCAGTTGAGGACGTGGGATGTTGGTGAGTTGTGGAATTGAGGAGTTGGGGAGTTGAGGAGTTGGGGACTTGGTGAGTTGAGGACTTGGAGAGTGGAGGAGTTGGGGAGTTGAGGAGTTGGGTAGTTGAGGAGTTGAGGAGTTGGGAAGTTGAGGAGTTGGGGAGTTGGGGAGTTGAGGATTTGGGGAGTTGAGGAGTTGGGGAGTTGAGGAGTTGAGGAGTTGGGAAGTTGAGGAGTTGGGGATTTGAGGAGTTGAGGATTTGGGGTGTTGAGGAGTTGGGGAGTTGAGGAGTTGAGGAGTTGGGAAGTTGGGGAGTTGAGGAGTTGAGGAGTTGGGGAGTTGAGGAGTTGGGGAGTTGGGGAGTTGGGAAGTTGAGGAGTTGGGGAGTTGGGGAGTTGAGGAGTTGGGAAGTTGAGGAGTTGGGGAGTTGAGGATTTGGGGAGTTGGGGAGTTGAGGAGTTGGGGAGTTGAGGATTTGGGGAGTTGAGGAGTTGGGGAGTTGGGGAGTTGAGGAGTTGTGGAGTTGTGGAGTTGTGGAGTTGAGGAGCTGGGAGTGGAGGAATTGGAGAGTTGATGTGTTGGGGAGTTAAGGACTTAAGGAGTTAAGGAGTTCAGGAGTTGAGGAGTTGGGGTGGAGTTAGTGAGTTGAGGAGTTGAGGGGTTGAGAGAAATTGGGGAGTTGGGGAGTTGGGGTGCTGGGAGTTGAGGAATTGAGTTGGGGAGTTGAGGAGTTGGGAAGATGGGGAGTTGGGGAGTTGAGGAGTTGAGTTGGGGAGTTGAGGAGTTGAGGACTTGGGGAGTTGAAGACTTGGGGAGTTGAGGATTTGGGGAGTGGAGGAGTTGGGGATTTGGGGAGTTGGGTAGTTGAGGAGTTAGGGAGTTGGGGAGTTGACTAGTTGGGGAGTTGAGGAGTTGGGAAGTTGAGGAGTTGGGGAGTTGGGGAGTTGAGGAGTTGGGAAGTTGAGGAGTTGGGGAGTTGAGGAGTTGTGGAGTTGGGGAGTTGGGGAGTTGGGGAGTTGGGGAGTTGAGGATTTGGGGAGTTGGGGAGTTGGGGAGTTGGGGAATTGAGGCGCTGCGGATTTGGGGAGTTGAGGAGTTGGGGAGTTGGGGAGTTGAGGAGTTGGGCAGTTGAGGACGTGGGATGTTGGGGAGTTGTGGAATTGAGGAGTTGGGGAGTTGAGGAGTTGGGGAGTTGAGGAGTTGAGGACTTGGTGAGTTGAGGACTTGGGTAGTTGAGGACTTGGAGAGTGGAGGAGTTGGGGAGTTGAGGAGTTGGGTAGTTGAGGAGTTGGGGAGTTGGGGAGTTGAGGAGTTGGGGAGTTGAGGAGTTGGGAAGTTGAGGAGTTGGGGAGTTGGGGAGTTGAGGAGTTGGGGAGTTGAGGAGTTGAGGACTTGGTGAGTTGAGGACTTGGGTAGTTGAGGACTTGGAGAGTGGAGGAGTTGGGGAGTTGAGGAGTTGGGTAGTTGAGGAGTTGGGGAGTTGGGGAGTTGAGGAGTTGGGGAGTTGAGGAGTTGGGAAGTTGAGGAGTTGGGGAGTTGGGGAGTTGAGGAGTTGGGAAGTTGAGGAATTGGGGAGTTGAGTATTTGGGGAGTTGGGGAGTTGACGAGTTGGGGAGTTGAGGAGTTGGGGAGTTGAGGAGTTGAGTTGGGGAGTTGAGGAGTTGGGCAGTTGAGGAGGTGGGGATTTGAGGAGTTGTGGAGTTGTGGAGTTGTGGAGTTGTGGAGTTGAGGATTTTGGAGTGGAAGAGTTGGAGAGTTGATGTGTTGGGGAGTTAAGAAGTTAAGGAGTTAAGGAGTTCAGGAGTTGAGGAGTTGGGGTGGAGTTAGTGAGTTGAGGAGTTGAGGGGTTGGGGGGAATTGGGGAGTTGTGGAGTTGGGGTGCTGGGGAGTTGAGGAGTTGAGTTGGGGACTTGAGGAGTTGAGGACTTGGTGAGTTGAAGCCTTGGGGAGTTTAGGATTTGGGGAGTGGAGGAGTTGGGGAGTTGGGGAGTTGGGAAGTTGAGGAGTTGGGGAGTTGGGGAGTTGAGTAGTTGTGGAGTTGAGGAGTTGGGATGTTGAGGAGTTGGGGAGTTGGGGAGTTGAGGAGTTGGGACGTTGAGGAGTTGGGGAGTTGAGGATTTGGGGAGTTGGGGAGTTGAGGAGTTGGGAAGTTGAGGAGTTGGGGAGTTGAGGAGTTGTGGAGTTGGGGCGTTGAGGTCTTGGCGAGTTGAGGAGTTGGCTGTGGAGGAGTTGGAGATTTGGGGAGTTGAGGAGTTGGGAAGTTGAGAAGTTGGGGAGTTGTGGAGTTGAGGAGTTGGGAAGTTGAGGAGTGGAGGAGTTGGGGAGTTGAGGAGTTGGGGAGTTGAGGAGTTGGGGATTTGAGTTGCAGACTTGAGGAGTTTGGGAGTTGGGGAGTTGAGTTGGGGAGTTGCGCAGTTGAGGAGGTGGGGAGTTTGGGATTTGGGGAGTTGAGTTGGGGAGTTGAGGAATTGGGCAGTTGAGGAGGTGGGGATTTGAGGAGTTGTGGAGTTGTGGAGTTGTGGAGTTGAGGAGTTGGGAGTGGAAGAGTTGGAGAGTTGATGTGTTGGGGAGTTAAGGAGTTAAGGAGTTAAGGAGTTCAGGAGTTGAGGAGTTGGGGTGGAGTTAGTGAGTTGAGGAGTTGAGGGGTTGGGGGGTATTGGGGAGTTGGGGAGTTGGGGTGCTGGTGAGTTGAGGAATTGAGTTGGGGAGTTGAGGAGTTGGGGAGTTGGGGATTTGGGGAGTTGAGGAGTTGAGTTGGGGAGTTCAGGAGTTGAGGACTTGGGGAGTTGAAGACTTAGGGAGTTGAGGATTTGGGGAGTGGAGGAGTTGGGGAGTTGGGGAGTTGGCTAGTTGGGGAGTTGAGGAGTTGGGAAGTTGAGGAGTTGGGGAGTTGGGGAATTGAGGAGTTGGGAAGTTGAGGAGTTGGGGAGTTGAGGAGTTGGGGAGTTGAGGAGTTGTGGAGTTGGGGAGTTGGGGAGTTGGGGATTTGGGGAGTTGAGGAGTTGAGTTGGGGAGTTCAGGAGTTGAGGACTTGGGGAGTTGAAGACTTAGGGAGTTGAGGATTTGGGGAGTGGAGGAGTTGGGGAGTTGGGGAGTTGGCTAGTTGGGGAGTTGAGGAGTTGGGAAGTTGAGGAGTTGGGGAGTTGGGGAGTTGAGGAGTTGGGAAGTTGAGGAGTTGGGGAGTTGAGGAGTTGGGGAGTTGAGGAGTTGTGGAGTTGGGGAGTTGGGGAGTTGGGGAGTTGAGGAGTTGTGGAGTTGGGGAGTTGGGGAGTTGGGTAATTGAGGCGCTGCGGAGTTGGGGAGTTGAGGAGTTGGGGAGTTGGGGCGTTGAGGAGTTGGGCAGTTGAGGATTTGGGGAGTTGAGGACGTGGGATGTTGGGGAGTTGTGGAATTGAGGAGTTGGGGAGTTGAGGAGTTGGGGAGTTGAGGAGTTGAGGACTTTTTGAGTTGAGGACTTGGGGAGTTGAGGACTTGGAGAGTGGAGGAGTTGGAGAGTTGAGGAGTTGGGTAGTTGAGGAGTTGGGGAGTTGGGGAGTTGAGGAGTTGGGGAGTGGAGGAGTTGGGAAGTTGAGGAGTTGGGGAGTTGGGGAGTTGAGGAGTTGGGAAGTTGAGGATTTGGGGAGTTGAGGATTTGGGGAGTTGGGGAGTTGAGGAGTTGGGGAGTTGAGGAATTGGGGAGTTGAGGAGTTGAGTTGAGGAGTTGAGGAGTTGGGCAGTTGAGGAGGTGGGGAGTTGAGGAGTTGTGGTGTTGTGGAGTTGTGGAGTTGAGGATTTGGGAGTGGAAGAGTTGGAGAGTTGATGTGTTGGGGAGTTAAGGAGTTAAGGAGTTAAGGAGTTCAGGAGTTCAGGAGTTGGGGTGGAGTTAGTGAGTTGAGGAGTTGAGGGGTTGGGGGTAATTGGGAGTTGTGGAGTTGGGGTGCTGGGGAGTTGAGGAGTTGAGTTGGGGACTTGAGGAGTTGAGGACTTGGTGAGTTGAAGACTTGGGGAATTTAGGATTTGGGGAGTGGAGGAGTTGGGGAGTTGGGGAGTTGGGTAGTTGAGGAGTTGGGGAATTGGGGAGTTGAGCAGTTGTGGAGTTGAGGAGTTGGGAAGTTGAGGAGTTGGGGAGTTGGGGAGTTGAGGAGTTGGGACGTTGAGGAGTTGGGGAGTTGAGGATTTGGGGAGTTGGGGAGTTGAGGAGTTGGGGAGTTGAGGAGTTGGGGAGTTGAGGAGTTGTGGAGTTGGGGAGTTGAGGCCTTGGCGAGTTAAGGAGTTGGGTGTGGAGGAGTTGGAGATTTGGGGAGTTGAGGAGTTGGGAAGTTGAGAAGTTGGGGAGTTGTGGAGTTGAGGAGTTGGGAAGTTGAGGAATTGAGGAGTTGGGGAGTTGAGGAGTTGGGGAGTTGAGGAGTTGGAGATTTGAGTTGCAGACTTGAGGAATTTGGGAGTTGGTGAGTTGAGTTGGGGAGTTGGGCAGTTGAGGAGGTGGGGACTTGAGGAGTTTGGGAGTTGGGGAGTTGAGTTGGGGAGTTGAGGAGTTGGGTAGTTGAGGATGTGGGGATTTGAGGAGTTGTGGATTTGTGGAGTTGATGAGTTGGGAGTGGAAGAGTTGGAGAGTTGATGTGTTGGGGAGTTAAGGCGTTAAGGAGTTAAGGAGTTTAGGAGTTGAGGAGTTGGGGTGGAGTTAGTGAGTTGAGGAGTTGAGGGGTTGGGGGGAATTGGGGAGTTGGGGAGTTGGGGTGCTGGGGAGTTGAGGAATTGAGTTGGGGAGTTGAGGAGTTGGGGAGTTGGGGATTTGGGGAGTTGAGGAGTTGAGTTGGGGAGTTGAGGAGTTGAGGACTTGGGGAGTTGAAGACTTGGGGAGTTGAGGATTTGGGGAGTGGAGGAGTTGGGGAGTTGGGGAGTTGGGTAGTTGAGGAGTTGGCGAGTTGGGGAGTTGACTAGTTGCGGAGTTGAGGAGTTGGGAAGTTGAGGAGTTGGGGAGTTGGTGAGTTGAGGAGTTGGGAATTTGAGGAGTTGGGGAGTTGAGGAGTTGGGGAGTTGAGGAGTTGTGGAGTTGGGGAGTTGGGAAGTTGGGGAGTTGGGGAGTATAGGAGTTGGGGAGTTGGGGAGTTGGGGAGTTGGGGAATTGAGGCGCTACGGAGTTGGGGAGTTGAGGAGTTGGGGAGTTGGGGAGTTGAGGAGTTGGGCAGTTGAGGACATGGGATGTTGGGGAGTTGTGGAATTGAGGAGTTGGGGAGTTGAGGAGTTGGGGAGTTGAGGAGTTGAGGACTTGATGAGTTGAGGACTTGGGGATTTGAGGACTTGGAGAGTGGAGGAGTTGGGTCATTGAGGAGTTGGGTAGTTGAGGAGTTGAGGAGTTGGGGAGTTGAGGAGTTGGGGAGTCGGGGAGTTGGGGAGTTGAGGAGTTGAGGAGTTGGTGAGTTGAGGAGTTGGGCAGTTGAGGACGTGGGATGTTGGGGAGTTGTGGAATTGAGGAGTTGGGGAGTTGAGGAGTTGGGGAGTTGAGAAGTTGAGGACTTTATGAGTTGAGGACTTGGGGAGTTGAGGACTTGGAGAGTGGAGGAGTTGGAGTGTTGAGGAGTTGGGGAGTTGGGGAGTTGAGGAGTTGGGAAGTTGAGGATTTGGGGAGTTGAGGATTTGGGGAGTTGAGGAGTTGAGGATTTGGGGAGTTGAGGAGGTGGGGAGTTGAGGAGTTGAGTTGAGGAGTTGAGGAGTTGGGCAGTTGAGGAGGTGGGGAGTTGAGGAGTTGTGGAGTTGTGGAGTTGTGGAGTTGAGGATTTGGGAGTGGAAGAGTTGGAGAGTTGATGTGTTGGGGAGTTAAGGAATTAAGGAGTTAAGGAGTTCAAGAGTTGAGGAGTTGGGGTGGAGTTAGTGAGTTGAGGAGTTGAGGTGTTGGGGGTAATTGGGGAGTTGTGGAGTTGGGGTGCTGGGGAGTTGAGGAGTTGAGTTGGGGACTTGAGGAGTTGAGGACTTGGGGAGTTGAAGACTTGGGGAGTTGAGGATTTGGGGAGTGGAGGAGTTGGGGATTTGGGGAGTTGGGTAGTTGAGGAGTTGGGGAGTTGGGGAGTTCACTAGTTGGGGAGTTGAGGAGTTGGGAAGTTGAGGAGTTGGGGAGTTGGGGAGTTGAGGAGTTGGGAAGTTGAGGAGTTGGGGAGTTGAGGAGTTGTGGAGTTGGGGATTTGGGGAGTTCGGGAGTTGGGGAGTTGAGGAGTTGGGGAGGTGGGGAGTTGGGGAGTTGGGGAATTGAGGCGCTGCGGAGTTGGGGAGTTGAGGAGTTGGGGAGTTGGGGAGTTGAGGAGTTGGGCAGTTGAGGACGTGGGTTGTTGGGGAGTTGTGGAATTGAGGAGTTGGGGAGTTGAGGAGTTGGGGAGTTGAGGAGTTGAGGACTTGGTGCGTTGAGGACTTGGGGAGTTGAGGACTTGGAGAGTGGAGGAGTTGGAGAGTTGAGGAGTTGGGTAGTTGAGGAGTTGGGGAGTTGGGGAGTTGAGGAGTTGGGGAGTTTAGGAGTTGGGAAGTTGAGGAGTTGGGGAGTTGGGGAGTTGAGGAGTTGGGGAGTTGGGGAGTTGGGGAGTTGGGGAATTGAGGCGCTGTGGATTTGGGGAGTTGAGGAGTTGGGGAGTTGGGGAGTTGAGGAGTTGGGCAGTTGAGGACGTGGGATGTTGGGGAGTTGTGGAATTGAGGAGTTGGGGAGTTGAGGAGTTGGGGAGTTGAGGAGTTGAGGACTTGGTGAGTTGAGGACTTGGAGAGTGGAGGAGTTGGGGAGTTGAGGAGTTGGGTAGTTGAGGAGTTGGGGAGTTGGGGAGTTGAGGAGTTGGGGAGTTGAGGAGTTGGGAAGTTGAGGAGTTGGGGAGTTGGGGAGTTGAGGAGTTGGGAAGTTGAGGATTTGGGGAGTTGAGTATTTGGGGAGTTGGGGAGTTGACGAGTTGGGGAGTTGAGGAGTTGGGGAGTTGAGGAGTTGAGTTGGGGAGTTGAGGAGTTGGGCAGTTGAGGAGGTGGGGATTTGAGGAGTTGTGGAGTTGTGGAGTTGTGGAGTTGAGGATTTTGGAGTGGAAGAGTTGAAGAGTTGATGTGTTGGGGAGTTAAGAAGTTAAGGAGTTAAGGAGTTCAGGAGTTGAGGAGTTGGGGTGGAGTTAGTGAGTTGAGGAGTTGAGGGGTTGGTGGGAATTGGGGAGTTGTGGAGTTGGGGTGCTGGGGAGTTGAGGAGTTGAGTTGGGGACTTGAGGAGTTGAGGACTTGGTGAGTTGAAGCCTAGGGGAGTTTAGGATTTGGGGAGTGGAGGAGTTGTGGAGTTGGGGAGTTGGGTAGTTGAGGAGTTGGGGAGTTGGGGAGTTGAGTAGTTGTGGAGTTGAGGAGTTGGGATGTTGAGGAGTTGGGGAGTTGGGGAGTTGAGGAGTTGGGACGTTGAGGAGTTGGGGAGTTGAGGATTTGGGGAGTTGGGGAGTTGAGGAGTTGGGAAGTTGAGGAGTTGGGGAGTTGAGGAGTTGTGGAGTTGGGGAGTTGAGGCCTTGGCGAGTTGAGGAGTTGGGTGTGGAGGAGTTGGAGATTTGGGGAGTTGAGGAGTTGGGAAGTTGAGAAGTTGGAGAGTTGTGGAGTTGAGGAGTTGGGAAGTTGAGGAGTGGAGGAGTTGGGGAGTTGAGGAGTTGGGGAGTTGAGGAGTTGGGGATTTGAGTTGCAGACTTGAGGAGTTTGGGAGTTGGGGAGTTGAGTTGGGGAGTTGCGCAGTTGAGGAGGCGGGGAGTTTGGGATTTGGGGAGTTGAGTTGGGGAGTTGAGGAATTGGGCAGTTGAGGAGGTGGGGATTTGAGGAGTTGTGGAGTTGTGGAGTTGTGGAGTTGAGGAGTTGGGAGTGGAAGAGTTGGAGAGTTGATGTGTTGGGGAGTTAAGGAGTTAAGGAGTTCAGGAGTTGAGGAGTTGGGGTGGAGTTAGTGAGTTGAGGAGTTGAGGGGTTGGGGGTATTGTGGAGTTGGGGAGTTGGGGTGCTGGGGAGTTGAGGAATTGAGTTGGGGAGTTGAGGAGTTGGGGAGTTGGGGATTTGGGGAGTTGAGGAGTTGAGTTGGGGAGTTCAGGAGTTGAGGACTTGGGGAGTTGAAGACTTAGGGAGTTGAGGATTTGGGGAGTGGAGGAGTTGGGGAGTTGGGGAGTTGGGTAGTTGAGGAGTTGGGGAGTTGGGGAGTTGGCTAGTTGGGGAGTTGAGGAGTTGGGAAGTTGAGGAGTTGGGGAGTTGGGGAGTTGAGGAGTTGGGAAGTTGAGGAGTTGGGGAGTTGAGGAGTTGGGGAGTTGAGGAGTTGTGGAGTTGGGGAGTTGGGGAGTTGGGGAGTGGGGGAGTTGAGGAGTTGGGGAGTTGGGGAGTTGGGTAATTGAGGCGCTGCGGAGTTGGGGAGTTGAGGAGTTGGGGAGTTGGGGCGTTGAGGAGTTGGGCAATTGAGGATTTGGGGAGTTGAGGACGTGGGATGTTGGGGAGTTGTGGAATTGAGGAGTTGGGGAGTTGAGGAGTTGGGGAGTTGAGGAGTTGAGGACTTGGTGAGTTGAGGACTTGGGGAGTTGAGGACTTGGAGAGTGGAGGAGTTGGAGAGTTGAGGAGCTGGGTAGTTGAGGAATTGGGGAGTTGGGGAGTTGAGGAGTTGGGGAGTGGAGGAGTTGGGAAGTTGAGGAGTTGGGGAGTTGGGGAGTTGAGGAGTTGGGAAGTTGAGGATTTGGGGAGTTGAGGATTTGGGGAGTTGGGGAGTTGAGGAGTTGGGGAGTTGAGGAATTGGGGAGTTGAGAAGTTGAGTTGAGGAGTTGAGGAGTTGGGCAGTTGAGGAGGTGGGGAGTTGAGGAGTTGTGGTGTTGTGGAGTTGTGGAGTTGAGGATTTGGGAGTGGAAGAGTTGGAGAGTTGATGTGTTGAGGAGTTAAGGAGTTAAGGAGTTAAGGAGTTCAGGAGTTCAGGAGTTCAGGAGTTCAGGAGTTGGGGTGGAGTTAGTGAGTTGAGGAGTTGAGGGGTTGGGAGTAATTGGGGAGTTGTGGAGTTGGGGTGCTGGGGAGTTGAGGAGTTGAGTTGGGGACTTGAGGAGTTGAGGACTTGGTGAGTTGAAGACTTGGGGAATTTAGGATTTGGGGAGTGGAGGAGTTGGGGAGTTGGGGAGTTGGGTAGTTGAGGAGTTGGGGAGTTGGGGAGTTGAGCAGTTGTGGAGTTGAGGAGTTGGGAAGTTGAGGAGTTGGGGAGTTGGGGAGTTGAGGAGTTGGGACGTTGAGGAGTTGGGGAGTTGAGGATTTGGGGAGTTGGGGAGTTGAGGAGTTGGGGAGTTGAGGAGTTGTGGAGTTGGGGAGTTGAAGCCTTGGCGAGTTGAGGAGTTGGGTGTGGAGGAGTTGGAGATTTAGGGAGTTGAGGAGTTGGGAAGTTGAGAAGTTGGGGAGTTGTGGAGTTGAGGAGTTGGGAAGTTGAGGAATTGAGGAGTTGGGGAGTTGAGGAGTTGGGGATTTGAGTTGCAGACTTGAGGAATATGGGAGTTGGGGAGTTGAGTTGGGGAGTTGGGCAGTTGAGGAGGTGGGGACTTGAGGAGTTTGGGAGTTGGGGAGTTGAGTTGGGGAGTTGAGGAGTTGGGAAGTTGAGGAGGTGGGGATTTGAGGAGTTGTGGATTTGTGGAGTTGAGGAGTTGGGAGTGGAAGAGTTGGAGAGTTGATGTGTTGGGGAGTTAAGGCGTTAAGGAGTTAAGGAGTTTAGGAGTTGAGGAGTTGGGGTGGAGTTAGTGAGTTGAGGAGTTGAGGGGTTGGGGGGAATTGGAGAGTTGGGGAGTTGGGGTGCTGGGGAGTTGAGGAATTGAGTTGGGGAGTTGAGGAGTTGAGGAGTTGGGGATTTGGGGAGTTGAGGAGTTGAGTTGGGGAGTTGAGGAGTTGAGGACTTGGAGAGTTGAAGATTTGGGGAGTTGAGGATTTGGGGAGTGGAGGAGTTGGGGAGTTGGGGAGTTGGGTAGTTGAGGATTTGGCGAGTTGGGGAGTTGACTAGTTGCGGAGTTGAGGAGTTGGGAAGTTGAGGAGTTGGGGAGTTGGGGAGTTGAGGAGTTGGGAATTTGAGGAGTTGGGGAGTTGAGGAGTTAGGGAGTTGAGGAGTTGTGGAGTTGGGGAGTTGGGGAGTTGGGGAGTTAGGGAGTATAGGAGTTGGGGAGTTGGGGAGTTGGGGAGTTGGGGAATTGAGGCGCTGCGGAGTTGGGGAGTTGAGGAGTTGGGGAGTTGAGGAGTTGGGCAGTTGAGGACGTGGGATGTTGGGGAGTTGTGGAATTGAGGAGTTTGGGATTTGAGGAGTTGGGGAGTTGAGGAGTTGAGGACTTGGTGAGTTGAGGACTTGGGGATTTGAGGACTTGGAGAGTGGAGGAGTTGGGTAGTTGAGGAGTTGGGTAGTTGAGGAGTTGAGGAGTTGGGGAGTTGAGGAGTTGGGGAGTTGGTGAGTTGGGGAGTTGAGGAGTTGAGGAGTTGGTGAGTTGAGGAGTTGGGCAGTTGAGGACGTGGGATGTTGGGGAGTTGTGGAATTGAGGAGTTGGGGAGTTGAGGAGTTGGGGAATTGAGGAGTTGAGGACTTTATGAGTTGAGGACTTGGGGAGTTGAGGACTTGGAGAGTGGAGGAGTTGGAGAGTTGAGGAGTTGGGGAGTTGGGGAGTTGAGGAGTTGGGAAGTTGAGGATTTGGGGAGTTGAGGATTTGGGGAGTTGGGGAGTTGAGGATTTGCGGAGTTGAGGAGGTGGGGAGTTGAGGAGTTGAGTTGAGGAGTTGAGGAGTTGGGCAGTTGAGGAGGTGGGGAGTTGAGGAGTTGTGGAGTTGTGGAGTTTGGAGTTGAGGATTTGGGAGGGGAAGAGTTGGTGAGTTGATGTGTTGAGGAGTTAAGGAGTTAAGGAGTTAAGGAGTTCAGGAGTTCAGGAGTTGGGGTGGAGTTCGTGAGTTGAGGAGTTGAGGTGTTGGGGGTAATTGGGGAGTTGTGGAGTTGGGGTGCTGGGGAGTTGATGAGTTGAGTTGAAGACTTGGGGAGTTTAGGATTTGGGGAGTGGAGGAGTTGGGGAGTTGGGGAGTTGGGTAGTTGAGGAGTTGGGGAGTTGGGGAGTTGAGTAGTTGTGGAGTTGAGGAGTTGAGGAGTTGAGGACTTGGTGAGTTGAGGACTTGGGGATTTGAGGACTTGGAGAGTGGAGGAGTTGGAGAGTTGAGGAGTTGGGTCGTTGAGGAGTTGGGGAGTTGGGGAGTTGGGGAGTTGAGGAGTTGAGGAGTTGGTGAGTTGAGGAGTTGGGCAGTTGTGGACGTGGGATGTTGGGGAGTTGTGGAATTGAGGAGTTGGGGAGTTGAGGAGTTGGGAAGTTGAGGAGTTGAGGACTTTATGAGTTGAGGACTTGGGGAGTTGAGGACTTGGAGAGTGGAGGAGTTGGAGAGTTGAGGAGTTGCGTAGTTGAGGATTTGGGGAGTTGTGAAGTTGAGGAGTTGGGGAGTTGAGGAGTTGGGAAGTTGAGGTGTTGGGGAGTTGGGGAGTTGAGGAGTTGGGAAATTGAGGATTTGGGGAGTTGAGGATTTGGGGAGTTGGGGAGTTGAGGATTTGGGGAGTTGAGGAGTTCGGGAGTTGAGGAGTTGAGTTGAGGAGTTGAGGAGTTGGGCAGTTGAGGAGGTGGGGAGTTGAGGAGTTGTGGAGTTGTGGAGTTGAGGATTTGGGAGTGGAAGAGTTGGAGAGTTGATGTGTTGGGGAGTTAAGGAGTTAAGGAGTTAAGGAGTTCAGGAGTTGAGGAGTTGGGGTGGAGTTAGTGAGTTGAGGAGTTGAGGTGTTGGGGGTAATTGGGGAGTTGTGGAGTTGTGGTGCTGGGGATTTGAGGAGTTGAGTTGAAGACTTGGGGAGTTTAGGATTTGGGGAGTGGAGGTGTTGGGGAGTTGGGGAGTTGGGTAGTTGAGGAGTTGGGGAGTTGGGGAGTTGAGTAGTTGTGGAGTTGAGGATTTGGGACGTTGAGGAGTTGGGGACTTGATGATTTGGGGAGTTGGGGAGTTGAGGAGTTGGGGAGTTGAGGAGTTGGGGAGTTGAGGAGTTGTGGAGTTGGGGAGTTGAGGCCTTGGCGAGTTGAGGACTTGGGTGTGGAGGAGTTGGAGATTTGGGGAGTTGAGGAGTTGGGAAGTTGAGAAGTTGGGGAGTTGTGGAGTTGAGGAGTTGGGAAGTTGAGGAGTTGAGGAGTTGGGGAGTTAAGGAGTTGGGGAGTTGAGGAGTTGGGGATTTGAGTTGCAGACTTGAGGAGTTTGGGAGTTGGGGTGTTGAGGAGTTGGGCAGTTGAGGAGGTGGGGAGTTGAGGAGTTTGGGAGTTGGGGAGTTGAGTTGGGGAGTTGAGGAGTTGGGCAGTTGAGGAGGTGGGGATTTGAGGAGTTGTGGAGTTGTGGAGTTGTGGAGTTGAGGAGTTGGGAGTGGAAGAGTTGGAGAGTTGATGTGTTGGGGAGTTAAGGAGTTAAGGAGTTAAGGAGTTCAGGAGTTGAGGAGTTGGGGTGGAGTTAGTGAGTTGAGGAGTTGGGGAGTTGGGGATTTGGGGAGTTGAGGAGTTGACTTGGGTAGTTGAGGAGTTAAGGACTTGGGGAGTTGAAGACTTGGGGAGTTGAGGATTTGGGGAGTGGAGGAGTTGGGGAGTTGTGGAGTTGGGTAGTTGAGGAGTTGGGGAGTTGGGGAGTTGACTAGTTGGGGAGTTGAGGTGTTGGGAAGTTGAGGAGTTGGGGAGTTGAGGAGTTGGGGAGTTGGGGAGTTGGGGAGTTGAGGAGGTGAGGACTTGGTGAGTTGAGGACTTGGAGAGTGGAGGTGTTGGGTAGTTGAGGACTTGGGGAGTTGAGGACTTGGAGAGTGGAGGAGTTGGAGTGTTGAGGAGTTGAATAGTTGAGGATTTGGGGAGTTGGGGAGTTGAGGAGTTGGGGAGTTGAGGAGTTGGGAAGTTGAGGAGTTCGGGATTTGGGGAGTTGAGGAGTTGGGAAGTTGAGGATTTGGGGAGTTGAGGATTTGGGGAGTTGGGGAGTTGAGGAGTTGGGGAGTTGAGGAATTGGGGAGTTGAGGAGTTGAGTTGAGGAGTTGAGGAGTTGGGCAGTTGAGGAGGTGGGGAGTTGAGGAGTTGTGGAGTTGTGGAGTTGTGGAGTTGAGGATTTGCGAGTGGAAGAGTTGGAGAGTTGATGTGTTGGGGAGTTAAGGAGTTAAGGAGTTAAGGAGTTCAGGAGTTGAGGAGTTGGGGTGGAGTTAGTAAGTTGAGGAGTTGAAGGGTTGGGGTAATTGGGGAGTTGTGGAGTTGGGGTGCTGGGGAGTTGAGGAGTTGAGTTGGGGACTTGAGGAGTTGAGGACTTGGTGAGTTGAAGACTTGGGGAGTTTAGGATTTGGGGAGTGCAGGAGTTGGGGAGTTGGGGAGTTGGGTAGTTGAGGAGTTGGGGAGTTGGGGAGTTGAGTAGTTGTGGAGTTGAGGAGTTGAGGAGTTGAGGACTTGGTGAGTTGAGGACTTGGGGATTTGAGGACTTGGAGAGTGGAGGAGTTGGAGAGTTGAGGAGTTGGGTAGTTGAGGAGTTGGGGAGTTGGGGAGTTGGGGAGTTGAGGAGTTGAGGAGTTGGTGAGTTGAGGAGTTGGGCAGTTGTGGACGTGGGATGTTGGGGAGTTGTGGAATTGAGGAGTTGGGGAGTTGAGGAGTTGGGAAGTTGAGGAGTTGAGGACTTTATGAGTTGAGGACTTGGGGAGTTGAGGACTTGGAGAGTGGAGGAGTTGGAGAGTTGAGGAGTTGCGTAGTTGAGGATTTGGGGAGTTGTGAAGTTGAGGAGTTGGGGAGTTGAGGAGTTGGGAAGTTGAGGTGTTGGGGAGTTGGGGAGTTGAGGAGTTGGGAAATTGAGGATTTGGTGAGTTGAGGATTTGGGGAGTTGGGGAGTTGAGGATTTGGGGAGTTGAGGAGTTGGGGAGTTGAGGAGTTGAGTTGAGGAGTTGAGGAGTTGGGCAGTTGAGGAGGTGGGGAGTTGAGGAGTTGTGGAGTTGTGGAGTTGAGGATTTGGGAGTGGAAGAGTTGGAGAGTTGATGTGTTGGGGAGTTAAGGAGTTAAGGAGTTAAGGAGTTCAGGAGTTGAGGAGTTGGGGTGGAGTTAGTGAGTTGAGGAGTTGAGGTGTTGGGGGTAATTGGGGAGTTGTGGAGTTGTGGTGCTGGGGATTTGAGGAGTTGAGTTGAAGACTTGGGGAGTTTAGGATTTGGGGAGTGGAGGTGTTGGGGAGTTGGGGAGTTGGGTAGTTGAGGAGTTGGGGAGTTGGGGAGTTGAGTAGTTGTGGAGTTGAGGATTTGGGACGTTGAGGAGTTGGGGACTTGATGATTTGGGGAGTTGGGGAGTTGAGGAGTTGGGGAGTTGAGGAGTTGGGGAGTTGAGGAGTTGTGGAGTTGGGGAGTTGAGGCCTTGGCGAGTTGAGGAGTTGGGTGTGGAGGAGTTGGAGATTTGGGGAGTTGAGGAGTTGGGAAGTTGAGAAGTTGGGGAGTTGTGGAGTTGAGGAGTTGGGAAGTTGAGGAGTTGAGGAGTTGGGGAGTTAAGGAGTTGGGCAGTTGAGGAGTTGGGGATTTGAGTTGCAGACTTGAGGAGTTTGGGAGTTGGGGAGTTGAGGAGTTGGGCAGTTGAGGAGGTGGGGAGTTGAGGAGTTTGGGAGTTGGGGAGTTGAGTTGGGGAGTTGAGGAGTTGGGCAGTTGAGGAGGTGGGGATTTGAGGAGTTGTGGAGTTGTGGAGTTGTGGAGTTGAGGAGTTGTGAGTGGAAGAGTTGGAGAGTTGATGTGTTGGGGAGTTAAGGAGTTAAGGAGTTAAGGAGTTCAGGAGTTCAGGAGTTGGGGTGGAGTTAGTGAGTTGAGGAGTTGGGGAGTTGGGGATTTGGGGAGTTGAGGAGTTGACTTGGGTAGTTGAGGAGTTAAGGACTTGGGGAGTTGAAGACTTGGGGAGTTGAGGATTTGGGGAGTGGAGGAGTTGGGGAGTTGTGGAGTTGGGTAGTTGAGGAGTTGGGGAGTTGGGGAGTTGACTAGTTGGGGAGTTGAGGTGTTGGGAAGTTGAGGAGTTGGGGAGTTGAGGAGTTGGGGAGTTGGGGAGTTGGGGAGTTGAGGAGGTGAGGACTTGGTGAGTTGAGGACTTGGAGAGTGGAGGTGTTGGGTAGTTGAGGACTTGGGGAGTTGAGGACTTGGAGATTGGAGGAGTTGGAGTGTTGAGGAGTTGAATAGTTGAGGATTTGGGGAGTTGGGGAGTTGAGGAGTTGGGGAGTTGAGGAGTTGGGAAGTTGAGGTGTTCGGGATTTGGGGAGTTGAGGAGTTGGGAAGTTGAGGATTTGGGGAGTTGAGGATTTGGGGAGTTGGGGAGTTGAGGAGTTGGGGAGTTGAGGAATTGGGGAGTTGAGGAGTTGAGTTGAGGAGTTGAGGAGTTGGGCAGTTGAGGAGGTGGGGAGTTGAGGAGTTGTGGAGTTGTGGAGTTGTGGAGTTGAGGATTTGCGAGTGGAAGAGTTGGAGAGTTGATGTGTTGGGGAGTTAAGGAGTTAAGGAGTTAAGGAGTTCAGGAGTTGAGGAGTTGGGGTGGAGTTAGTAAGTTGAGGAGTTGAAGGGTTGGGGTAATTGGGGAGTTGTGGAGTTGGGGTGCTGGGGAGTTGAGGAGTTGAGTTGGGGACTTGAGGAGTTGAGGACTTGGTGAGTTGAAGACTTGGGGAGTTTAGGATTTGGGGAGTGGAGGAGTTGGGGAGTTGGGGAGTTGGGTAGTTGAGGAGTTGGGGAGTTGGGGAGTTGAGTAGTTGTGGAGTTGAGGAGTTGGGAAGTTGAGGAGTTGGGGAGTTGGGGAGTTGAGGAGTTGGGACGTTGAGGAGTTGGGGAGTTGAGGATTTGGGGAGTTGGGGAGTTGAGGAGTTGGGGAGTTGAGGAGTTGGGGAGTTGAGGAGTTGTGGAGTTGGGGAGTTGAGGCCTTGGCGAGTTGAGGAGTTGGGTGTGGAGGAGTTGGAGATTTGGGGAGTTGAGGAGTTGGGAAGTTGAGAAGTTGTGGAGTTGTGGAGTTGAGGAGTTGGGAAGTTGAGGAGTTGAGGAGTTGGGGAGTTGAGGAGTTGGGGAGTTGAGGAGTTGGGGATTTGAGTTGCAGACTTGAGGAGTTTGGGAGTTGGGGAGTTGAGTTGGGAAGTTGGGCAGTTGAGGAGGTGGGGAGTTTGGGATTTGGGGAGTTGAGTTGGGGAGTTGAGGAGTTGGGCAGTTGAGGAGGTGGGGATTTGAGGAGATGTGGAGTTGTGGAGTTGTGGAGTTGAGGAGTTGGGAGTGGAAGAGTTGGAGAGTTGATGTGTTGGGGAGTTAAGGAGTTAAGGAGTTAAGGAGTTCAGGAGTTGGGGTGGAGTTAGTGAGTTGAGGAGTTGGGGTGTTGGGGGTAATTGGGGAGTTGTGGAGTTGGGGTGCTGGGGAGTTGAGGAGTTGAGTTGAAGACTTGGGGAGGTTAGGATTTGGGGAGTGGAGGAGTTGGGGAGTTGGGGAGTTGGGTAGTTGAGGAGTTGGGGAGTTGGGGAGTTGAGTAGTTGTGGAGTTGAGGAGTTGGGAAGTTGAGGAGTTGGGGAGTTGGGGAGTTGAGGATTTGGGACGTTGAGGAGTTGGGGACTTGAGGATTTGGGGAGTTGGGGAGTTGAGGAGTTGGGGAGTTGAGGAGTTGGGGAGTTGAGGAGTTGTGGAGTTGGGGAGTTGAGGCCTTGGCGAGTTGAGGAGTTGGGTGTGGAGGAATTGGAGATTTGGAGAGTTGAGGAGTTGGGAAGTTGAGAAGTTGGGGAGTTGTGGAGTTGAGGAGTTGGGAAGTTGAGGAGTTTGGGAGTTGAGGAGTTGAGGAGTTGGGCAGTTGAGGAGGTGGGGAGTTGAGGAGTTTGGGAGTTGGGGAGTTGATTTGGGGAGTTGAGGAGTTGGGCAGTTGAGGAGGTGGGGATTTGAGGAGTTGTGGAGTTGTGGAGTTGTGGAGTTGAGGAGTTGGGAGTGGAAGAGTTGGAGAGTTGATGTGTTGGGGAGTTAAGGAGTTAAGGAGTTAAGGAGTTCAGGAGTTGAGGAGTTGGGGTGGAGTTAGTGAGTTGAGGAGTTGAGGGGTTGGGGGGAATTGGGGAGTTGGGGAGTTGGGGTGCTGGGGAGTTGAGGAATTGAGTTGGGGAGTTGAGGAGCTGGGGAGTTGGGGATTTGGGGAGTTGAGGAGTTGAGTTGGGTAGTTGAGGAGTTAAGGACTTGGGGAGTTGAAGACTTGGGGAGTTGAGGATTTGGGGAGTGGAGGAGTTGGGGAGTTGTGGAGTTGGGTAGTTGAGGAGTTGGGGAGTTGGGGAGTTGACTAGTTGGGGAGTTGAGGAGTTGGGAAGTTGAGGAGTTGGGGAGTTGATGAGGTGAGGACTTGGTGAGTTGAGGCCTTGGAGAGTGGAGGAGTTGGGTAGTTGAGGACTTGGGGAGTTGAGGACTTGGAGAGTGGAGGAGTTGGAGAGTTGAGGAGTTGGATAGTTGAGGATTTGGGGAGTTGGGGAGTTGAGGATTTGGGGAGTTGAGGAGTTGGGAAGTTGAGGAGTTGGGGATTTGGGGAGTTGAGGAGTTGGGAAGTTGAGGATTTGGGGAGTTGAGGATTTGGGGAGTTGGGGAGTTGAGGAGTTGGGAAGTTGAGGAGTTGGGGATTTGGGGAGTTGAGGAGTTGGGAAGTTGAGGATTTGGGGAGTTGAGGATTTGGGGAGTTGGGGAGTTGAGGAGTTGAGGAGTTGAGGAATTGGGGTGTTGAGGATTTGAGTTGAGGAGTTGAGGAGTTGGGCAGTTGAGGAGGTGGGGAGTTGAGGAGTTGTGGAGTTGTGGAGTTGTGGAGTTGAGGATTTGGGAGTGGAAGAGTTGGAGAGTTGATGTGTTGGGGAGTTAAGGAGTTAAGGAGTTAAGGAGTTCAGGAGTTGAGGAGTTGGGGTGGAGTTAGTAAGTTGAGGAGTTGAGGGGTTGGGGGTAATTGGGGAGTTGTGGAGTTGGGGTGCTGGGAAGTTGAGGAGTTGAGTTGGGGAGTTGAGGATTTGAGGACTTGGTGAGTTGAAGACTTGGGGAGTTTAGGATTTGGGGAGTGGAGGAGTTGGGGAGTTGGGGAGTTGGGTAGTTGAGGAGTTGGGGAGTTGGGGAGTTGAGTAGTTGTGGAGTTGAGGAGTTGGGAAGTTGAGTAGTTGGGGAGTTGAGGAGTTGAGGAGTTGGGACGTTGAGGAGTTGGGGAGTTGAGGATTTGGGGAGTTGGGGAGTTGAGGAGTTGGGGAGTTGAGGAGTTGGGGAGTTGAGGAGTTGTGGAGTTGGGGAGCTGAGGCCTTGGCGAGTTGAGGAGTTGGGTGTGGAGGAGTTGGAGATTTGGGGAGTTGAGGAGTTGGGAAGTTGAGAAGTTGGGGAGTTGTGGAGTTGAGGAGTTGGGAAGTTGAGGAGTTGAGGAGTTGGGGAGTTGACGAGTTGGGGAGTTGAGGAGGTGAGGACTTGGTGAGTTGAGGACTTGGAGAGTGGAGGAGTTGGGTAGTTGAGGACTTGGGGAGTTGAGGACTTGGAGAGTGGAGGAGTTGGAGAGTTGAGGAGTTGGATAGTTGAGGATTTGGGGAGTTGGGGAGTTGAGGACTTGGGGAGTTGAGGAGTTGGGAAGTTGAGGAGTTGGGGATTTGGGGAGTTGAGGAGTTGGGAAGTTGAGGATTTGGGGAGTTGAGGATTTGGGGAGTTGGGGAGTTGAGGAGTTGGGAAGTTGAGGAGTTGGGGATTTGGGGAGTTGAGGAGTTGGGAAGGTGAGGATTTGGGGAGTTGTGGATTTGGGGAGTTGGGGAGTTGAGGAGTTGGGGAGTTGAGGAATTGGGGTGTTGAGGAGTTGAGTTGAGGAGTTGAGGAGTTGGGCAGTTGAGGAGGTGGGGATTTGAGGAGTTGTGGAGTTGTGGAGTTGTGGAGTTGAGGATTTGGGAGTGGAAGAGTTGGAGAGTTGATGTGTTGGGGAGTTAAGGAGTTAAGGAGTTAAGGAGTTCAGGAGTTGAGGAGTTGGGGTGGAGTTAGTAAGTTGAGGAGTTGAGGGGTTGGGGGTAATTGGGGAGTTGTGGAGTTGGGGTGCTGGGAAGTTGAGGAGTTGAGTTGGGGACTTGAGGATTTGAGGACTTGGTGAGTTGAAGACTTGGGGAGTTTAGGATTTGGGGAGTGGAGGAGTTGGGGAGTTGGGGAGTTGGGTAGTTGAGGAGTTGGGGAGTTGGGGAGTTGAGTAGTTGTGGAGTTGAGGAGTTGGGAAGTTGAGGAGTTGGGGAGTTGTGGAGTTGAGGAGTTGGGACGTTGAGGAGTTGGGGAGTTGCGGATTTGGGGAGTTGCGGAGTTGAGGAGTTGGGGAGTTGAGGAGTTGGGGAGTTGAGGAGTTGTGGAGTTGGGGAGTTGAGGCCTTGGCGAGTTGAGGAGTTGGGTGTGGAGGAGTTGGAGATTTGGGGAGTTGAGGAGTTGGGAAGTTGAGAAGTTGGGGAGTTGTGGAGTTGAGGAGTTGGGAAGTTGAGGAGTTGAGGAGTTGGGGAGTTGAGGAGTTGGGGAGTTGAGGAGTTCGGGCTTTGAGTTGCAGACTTGAGGAGTTTGGGAGTTGGGGAGTTGAGTTGGGGAGTTGAGGAGTTGGGCAGTTGAGGAGGTGGGGATTTGAGGAGATGTGGAGTTGTGGAGTTGTGGAGTTGAGGAGTTGGGAGTGGAAGAGTTGGGGAGTTGATGTGTTGGGGAGTTGAGGAGTTAAGGAGTTAAGGAGTTCAGGAGTTGAGGAGTTGGGGTGGAGTTAGTGAGTTGAGGAGTTGAGGGGTTGGGGGAAATTGGGGAGTTGGGGTGCTGGGGAGTTGAGGAATTGAGTTGGGGACTTGAGGATTTGAGGACTTGGTGAGTTGAAGACTTGGGGAGTTTAGGATTTGGGGAGTGGAGGAGTTGGGGAGTTGGGGAGTTGGGTAGTTGAGGAGTTGGGGAGTTGGGGAGTTGAGTAGTTGTGGAGTTGAGGAGTTGGGAAGTTGAGGAGTTGGGGAGTTGGGGAGTTGAGGAGTTGGGACGTTGAGGAGTTGGGGAGTTGAGGATTTGGGGAGTTGGGGAGTTGAGGAGTTGGGGAGTTGAGGAGTTGGGGAGTTGAGGAGTTGTGGAGTTGGGGAGTTGAGGCCTTGGCGAGTTGAGGAGTTAGGTGTGGAGGAGTTGGAGATTTGGGGAGTTGAGGAGTTGGGAAGTTGAGAAGTTAGGGAGTTGTGGAGTTGAGGAGTTGGGAAGTTCAGGAGTTGAGGAGTTGGGAAGTTGAGGAGTTGGGGATTTGGGGAGTTGAGGAGTTAGGAAGGTGAGGATTTGGGGAGTTGAGGATTTGGGGAGTTGGGGAGTTGAGGAGTTGGGGAGTTGAGGAATTGGGGTGTTGAGGAGTTGAGTTGAGGAGTTGAGGAGTTGGGCAGTTGAGGAGGTGGGGAGTTGAGGAGTTGTGGAGTTGTGGAGTTGTGGAGTTGAGGATTTGGGAGTGGAAGAGTTGGAGAGTTGATGTGTTGGGGAGTTAAGGAATTAAGGAGTTAAGGAGTTCAGGAGTTGAGGAGTTGGGGTGGAGTTAGTAAGTTGAGGAGTTGAGGGTTTGGGGGTAATTGGGGAGTTGTGGAGTTGGGGTGCTGGGAAGTTGAGGAGTTGAGTTGGGGACTTGAGGATTTGAGGACTTGGTGAGTTGAAGACTTGGGGAGTTTAAGATTTGGGGAGTGGAGGAGTTGGGGAGTTGGGGAGTTAGGTAGTTGAGGAGTTGGGGAGTTGGGGAGTTGAGTAGTTGTGGAGTTGAGGAGTTGGGAAGTTGAGGAGTTGGGGAGTTGGGGAGTTGAGGAGTTGGGACGTTGAGGAGTTGGGGAGTTGCGGATTTGGGGAGTTGCGGAGTTGAGGAGTTGGGGAGTTGAGGAGTTGGGGAGTTGAGGACTTGTGGAGTTGGGGAGTTGAGGCCTTGGCGAGTTGAGGAGTTGGGTGTGGAGGAGTTGGAGATTTGGGGAGTTGAGGAGTTGGCAAGTTGAGAAGTTGGGGAGTTGTGGAGTTGAGGAGTTGGGAAGTTGAGGAGTTGGGGAGTTGGGGAGTTGAGGAGTTGGGACGTTGAGGAGTTGGGGAGTTGAGGATTTGGGGAGTTGGGGAGTTGAGGAGTTGGGGAGTTGAGGAGTTGGGGAGTTGAGGAGTTGTGGAGTTGGGGAGTTGAGGCCTTGGCGAGTTGAGGAGTTGGGTGTGGAGGAGTTGGAGATTTGGGGAGTTGAGGAGTTGGGAAGTTGAGAAGTTGGGGAGTTGTGGAGTTGAGGAGTTGGGAAGTTCAGGAGTTGAGGAGTTGGGGAGTTGAGGAGTTGGGGAGTTGAGGAGGTGAGGACTTGGTGAGTTGAGGACTTGGAGAGTGGAGGAGTTGGGTAGTTGAGGACTTGGGGAGTTGAGGACTTGGAGAGTGGAGGAGTTGGAGAGTTGAGGAGTTGGATAGTTGAGGATTTGGGGAGTTGGGGAGTTGAGGAGTTGGGGAGTTGAGGAGTTGGGAAGTTGAGGAGTTGGGGATTTGGGGAGTTGAGGAGTTGGGAAGTTGAGGATTTGGGGAGTTGAGGATTTGGGGAGTTGGGGAGTTGAGGAGTTGGGAAGTTGAGGAGTTGGGGATTTGGGGAGTTGAGGAGTTGGGAAGGTGAGGATTTGGGGAGTTGAGGATTTGGGGAGTTGGGGAGTTGAGGAGTTGGGGAGTTGAGGAATTGGGGTGTTGAGGAGTTGAGTTGAGGAGTTGAGGAGTTGGGCAGTTGAGGAGGTGGGGAGTTGAGGAGTTGTGGAGTTGTGGAGTTGTGGAGTTGAGGATTTGGGAGTGGAAGAGTTGGAGAGTTGATGTGTTGGGGAGTTAAGGAATTAAGGAGTTAAGGAGTTCAGGAGTTGAGGAGTTGGGGTGGAGTTAGTAAGTTGAGGAGTTGAGGGGTTGGGGGTAATTGGGGAGTTGTGGAGTTGGGGTGCTGGGAAGTTGAGGAGTTGAGTTGGGGACTTGAGGATTTGAGGACTTGGTGAGTTGAAGACTTGGGGAGTTTAGGATTTGGGGAGTGGAGGAGTTGGGGAGTTGGGGAGTTGGGTAGTTGAGGAGTTGGGGAGTTGGGGAGTTGAGTAGTTGTGGAGTTGAGGAGTTGGGAAGTTGAGGAGTTGGGGAGTTGGGGAGTTGAGGAGTTGGGACGTTGAGGAGTTGGGGAGTTGCGGATTTGGGGAGTTGCGGAGTTGAGGAGTTGGGGAGTTGAGGAGTTGGGGAGTTGAGGACTTGTGGAGTTGGGGAGTTGAGGCCTTGGCGAGTTGAGGAGTTGGGTGTGGAGGAGTTGGAGATTTGGGGAGTTGAGGAGTTGGGAAGTTGAGAAGTTGGGGAGTTGTGGAGTTGAGGAGTTGGGAAGTTGAGGAATTGAGGAGTTGGGGAGTTGAGGAGTTGGGGAGTTGAGGAGCTGAGGACTTGGTGAGTTGAGGACTTGGGGAGTTGAGGACTTGGAGAGTGGAGGAGTTGGAGAGTTGAGGAGTTGGGTAATTGAGGAGTTGGGGAGTTGGGGAGTTGAGGAGTTGGGAGTGGAGGAGTTGGGAAGTTGAGGAGTTGGGGAGTTGGGGAGTTGAGGAGTTGGGAAGTTGAGGATTTGGGGAGTTGAGGATTTGGCGAGTTGGGGAGTTGAGGAGTTGGGGAGTTGAGGAATTGGGGAGTTGAGGAGTTGAGTTGAGGAGTTGAGGAGTTGGGCAGTTGAGGAGGTGGGGAGTTGAGGAGTTGTGGAGTTGTGGAGTTGTGGAGTTGAGGATTTGGGAGTGGAAGAGTTGGAGAGTTGATGTGTTGGGGAGTTAAGGAGGTAAGGAGTTAAGGAGTTCAGGAGTTCAGGAGTTGTGGTGGAGTTAGTGAGTTGAGGAGTTGAGGGGTTGGGGGTAATTGGGGAGTTGTGGAGTTGGGGTGCTGGGGAGTTGAGGAGTTGAGTTGGGGACTTGAGGAGTTGAGGACTTGGTGAGTGAAGACTTGGGGAGTTTAGGATTTGGGAGTGGAGGAGTTGGGGAGTTGGGGAGTTGGGTAGTTGAGGAGTTGGCGAGTTGGGGAGTTGAGTAGTTGTGGAGTTGAGGAGTTGGGAAGTTGAGGGGTTGGGGAGTTGGGGAGCTGAGGAGTTGGGACGTTGAGGAGTTGGCAAGTTGAGGATTTGGTGAGTTGGGGAGTTGAGGAGTTGGGGAGTTGAGGAGTTGGGGAGTTGAGGAGTTGTGGAGTTGGGGAGTTGAGGCCTTGGCGAGTTGAGGAGTTGGGTGTGGAGGAGTTGGAGATTTGGGGTGTTGAGGAGTTGGGAAGTTGAGAAGTTGGGGAGTTGTGGAGTTGAGGAGTTGGGAAGTTGAGGAGTTGAGGAGTTGGGGAGTTGAGGAGTTGGGGAGTTGAGGAGTTGGGGATTTGAGTTGTAGACTTGAGGAGTTTGGGAGTTGGGGAGTTGAGTTGGGGAGTTGGGCAGTTGAGGAGGTGGGGTGTTGAGGAGTTTGGGAGTTGGGGAGTTGAGTTGGGGAGTTGAGGAGTTGGGCAGTTGAGGAGGTGGGGATTTGAGGAGTTGTTGAGTTGTGGAGTTGTGGAGTTGAGGAGTTGTGAGTGGAAGAGTTGGAGAGTTGATGTGTTGGGGAGTTAAGGAGTTAAGGAGTTAAGGAGTTTAGGAGTTCAGGAGTTGGGGTGGAGTTAGTGAGTTGAGGAGTTGAGGGGTTGGGGGGAATTGGGGAGTTGGGGAGTTGGGGTGCTGGGGAGTTGAGGAATTGAGTTGGGGAGTTGAGGAGTTGGGGAGTTGGGGAGTTGGGGATTTGGGGAGTTGAGGAGTTGAGTTGGGGAGTTGAGGAGTTGAGGACTTGGGGAGTTGAAGACTTGGGGAGTTGAGGATTTGGGGAGTTGGGGAGTTGAGGAGTTGGGCAGTTGAGGACGTGGGATGTTGGGGAGTTGTGCAATTGAGGAGTTGGGGAGTTGAGGAGTTGGGGAGTTGAGAAGTTGAGGACTTGGTGAGTTGAGGACTTGGGCGTTTGAGGACTTGGAGAGTGGAGGAGTTGGGTAGTTGAGGAGTTGTGTAGTTGAGGAGTTGAGTAGTTGGGGAGTTGAGGAGTTGGGGAGTTGGGGAGTTGAGGAGTTGAGGAGTTGGTGAGTTGAGGAGTTGGGCAGTTGAGGACGTGGGATGTTGGGGAGATGTGGAATTGCGGAGTTGGGGAGTTGAGGAGTTGGGAGTTGAGGAGTTGAGGACTTTATGAGTTGAGGACTTGGGGAGTTGAGGACTTGGAGAGTGGAGGAGTTGGAGAGTTGAGGAGTTGGGTAGTTGCGGATTTGGGGAGTTGGGGAGTTGAGGAGTTGGGGAGTTGAGGAGTTGGGAAGTTGAGGAGTTGGGGAGTTGGGGAGTTGAGGAGTTGGGAAGTTGAGGATTTGGGGAGTTGAGGATTTGGGGAGTTGGGGAGTTGAGGATTTGTGGAGTTGAGGAGTTGGGGAGTTGAGGAGTTGAGTTGAGGAGTTGAGGAGTTGGGCAGTTGAGGAGGTGGGGAGTTGAGGAGTTGTGGAGTTGTGGAGTTGTGGAGTTGAGGATTTGGGTGTGGAAGAGTTGGAGAGTTGGGTGTCGAGGAGTTGGAGATTTGGGGAGTTGAGGAGTTGGGAAGTTGAGAAGTTGGTGAGTTGTGGAGTTGAGGAGTTGGGAGTGGAAGAGTTGGAGAGTTGATGTGTTGGGGAGTTAAGGAGTTAAGGAGTTAAGGAGTTTAGGAGTTGAGGAGTTGGGGTGGAGTTAGTGAGTTGAGGAGTTGAGGGGTTGGGGGGAATTGGGGAGTTGGGGAGTTGGGGTGCTGGGGAGTTGAGGGATTGAGTTGGGGAGTTGAGGAGTTGGGGAGTTGGGGATTTGGGGAGTTGAGGAGTTGAGTTGGGTAGTTGAGGAGTTAAGGACTTGGGGAGTTGAAGACTTGGGGAGTTGGGCAGTTGAGGAGGTGGGGAGTTTGGGATTTGGGGAGTTGAGTTGGGGAGTTGAGGAGTTGGGCAGTTGAGGAGGTGGGGATTTGAGGAGATGTGGAGTTGTGGAGTTGTGGAGTTGAGGAGTTGGGAGTGGAAGAGTTGGAGAGTTGATGTGTTGGGGAGTTAAGGAGTTAAGGAGTTCAGGAGTTCAGGAGTTGGGGTGGAGTTAGTGAGTTGAGGAGTTGAGGTGTTGGGGTGGGGAGTTGTGGAGTTGGGGTGTTGGGGAGTTGAGGAGTTGAGTTGAAGACTTGGGGAGTTTAGGATTTGGGGAGTGGAGTAGTTGGGGAGTTGGGGAGTTGGGTAGTTGAGGAGTTGGGGAGTTGGGGAGTTGAGTAGTTGTGGAGTTGAGGAGTTGAGGAGTTGTGGAGTTGGGGAGTTGGGGAGTTGAGGAGTTGTGGAGTTGAGGAGCTGGGGAGTTGAGGAGTTGGGGAGTTGAGGAGCTGTGGAGTTGATGAGTTGAGGCCTTGGCGAGTTGAGGAGTTGGGTGTGGAGGAGTTGGAGATTTGGGGAGTTGAGGAGTTGGGAGTGGAAGAGTTGGAGAGTTGATGTGTTGGGGAGTTAAGGAGTTAAGGAGTTAAGGAGTTTAGGAGTTGAGGAGTTGGGGTGGAGTTAGTGAGTTGAGGAGTTGAGGGGTTGGGGGGAATTGGGGAGTTGGGGAGTTGGGGTGCTGGGGAGTTGAGGAATTGAGTTGGGGAGTTGAGGAGTTGGGGAGTTGGGGATTTGGGGAGTTGAGGAGTTGAGTTGGGTAGTTGAGGAGTTAAGGACTTGGGGAGTTGAAGACTTGGGGAGTTGAGGATTTGGGGAGTGGAGGAGTTGGGGAGTTGGGGAGTTGGGTAGTTGAGGAGTTGGGGAGTTGGGGAGTTGACTAGTTGGGGAGTTGAGGAGTTGGGAAGTTGAGGAGTTGGGGAGTTGAGGAGTTGGGGAGTTGAGGAGTTGTGGAGTTGGGGCGTTGGGGAGTTGGGGAGTTGAGGAGTTGGGGAGTTGGGGAGTTGGGGAGTTGGGGAATTGAGGCGCTGCGGACTTGGGGAGTTGAGGAGTTGGTGAGTTGAGGAGTTGGGCAGTTGAGGACGTGGGATGTTGGGGAGTTGTGGAATTGAGGAGTTGGGGAGTTGAGGAGTTGGGGAATTGAGGAGTTGAGGACTTGGTGAGTTGAGGACTTGGGGATTTGAGGACTTGGAGAGTGGAGGAGTTGGAGAGTTGAGGAGTTGGGTAGTTGAGGAGTTGGGGAGTTGGGGAGTTGAGGATTTGAGGAGTTGGTGAGTTGAGGAGTTGGGCAGTTGAGGACGTGGGATGTTGGGGAGTTGTGGAATTGAGGAGTTGGGGAGTTGAGGAGTTGGGGAGTTGAGGAGTTGAGGACTTTATGAGTTGAGGACTTGGGGATTTGAGGACTTGGAGAGTGGAGGAGTTGGAGAGTTGAGGAGTTGGGTAGTTGAGGATTTGGGGAGTTGGGAAGTTGAGGAGTTGGGGAGTTGAGGAGTTGGGAAGTTGAGGAGTTGGGGAGTTGGGGAGTTGAGGAGTTGGGAAATTGAGGATTTGGGGAGTTGAGGATTTGGGGAGTTGGGGAGTTGAGGATTTGGGGAGTTGAGGAGTTGGGGAGTTGAGGAGTTGAGTTGAGGAGTTGAGGAGTTGGGCAGTTGAGGAGGTGGGGAGCTGAGGAGTTGTGGAGTTGTGGAGTTGAGGATTTGGGTGTGGAAGAGTTGGAGAGTTGATGTGTTGGGGAGTTAAGGAGTTAAGGAGTTAAGGAGTTCAGGAGTTGAGGAGTTGGGGTGGAGTTAGTGAGTTGAGGAGTTGAGGTGTTGGATGTAATTGGGGAGTTGTGGAGTTGGGGTGCTGGGGAGTTGAGGAGTTGAGTTGAAGACTTGGGGAGTTTAGGATTTGGGGAGTGGAGGAGTTGGGGAGTTGGGGAGTTGGGTAGTTGAGGAGTTGGGGAGTTGAGTAGTTGTGGAGTTGAGGAGTTGGGAAGTTGAGGAGTTGGGGAGTTGGGGAGTTGAGGATTTGGGACGTTGAGGAGTTGGGGACTTGAGGATTTGGGGAGTTGGGGAGTTGAGGAGTTGGGGAGTTGAGGAGTTGGGGAGTTGAGGAGTTGTGGAGTTGGGGAGTTGAGGCCTTGGCGAGTTGAGGAGTTGGGTGTGGAGGAGTTGGAGATTTGGGGAGTTGAGGAGTTGGGAAGTTGAGAAGTTGGGGAGTTGTGGAGTTGAGGAGTTGGGAAGTTGAGGAGTTGAGGAGTTGGGGAGTTGAGGAGTTGGGGAGTTGAGGAGTTGGGGATTTGAGTTGCAGACTTGAGGAGTTTGGGAGTTGGGGAGTTGAGGAGTTGGGCAGTTGAGGAGGTGGGGAGTTGAGGAGTTTGGGAGTTGGGGAGTTGATTTGGGGAGTTGAGGAGTTGGGCAGTTGAGAAGGTGGGGATTTGAGGAGTTGTGGAGTTGTGGAGTTGTGGAGTTGAGGAGTTGTGAGTGGAAGAGTTGGAGAGTTGATGTGTTGGGGAGTTAAGGAGTTAAGGAGTTAAGGAGTTCAGGAGTTGAGGAGTTGGGGCGGAGTTAGTGAGTTGAGGAGTTGAGGGGTTGGGGGGAATTGGGGAGTTGGGGAGTTATGGAGTTGGGGAGTGGAGGAGTTGGGGAGTTGGGGAGTTGAGGAGTTGGGGAGTGGTGGAGTTGGTGAGTTGAGGAGTTGGGGATTGGAGGAGTTGAGGAGTTGAGGAGTGGAGTTGAGGAGTTGGGGAGTTGAGGAGTTGGGGAGTTGAGGAGTAGAGATGGGAATTTGAGGAGTTGAGCAGTTGAGTTGGGGACTTGAGGAGTTGGGGAGTTGAGTAGTTGGGGAGCTGAGGAGTTGGGGAGTTGAGGAATTGAGGAGTTGGGGAGTTGAAAAGTTGGGGAGTTGGGGAGTTGAGGAGTTGGGGAGTTGAGGAGTTGAGGACTTGGGGAGTTGAGGACGTGGGATGTTGGGGAGTTGTGGAATTGAGGAGTTGGGGAGTTGAGGAGTTGGGGAGTTGAGGAGTTGAGGACTTTATGAGTTGAGGACTTGGGGATTTGAGGACTTGGAGAGTGGAGGAGTTGGAGAGTTGAGGAGTTGGGTAGTTGAGGATTTGGGGAGTTGGGAAGTTGAGGAGTTGGGGAGTTGAGGAGTTGGGAAGTTGAGGAGTTGGGGAGTTGGGGAGTTGAGGAGTTGGGAAATTGAGGATTTGGGGAGTTGAGGATTTGGGGAGTTGGGGAGTTGAGGATTTGGGGAGTTGAGGAGTTGGGGAGTTGAGGAGTTGAGTTGAGGAGTTGAGGAGTTGGGCAGTTGAGGAGGTGGGGAGCTGAGGAGTTGTGGAGTTGTGGAGTTGAGGATTTGGGTGTGGAAGAGTTGGAGAGTTGATGTGTTGGGGAGTTAAGGAGTTAAGGAGTTAAGGAGTTCAGGAGTTGAGGAGTTGGGGTGGAGTTAGTGAGTTGAGGAGTTGAGGTGTTGGATGTAATTGGGGAGTTGTGGAGTTGGGGTGCTGGGGAGTTGAGGAGTTGAGTTGAAGACTTGGGGAGTTTAGGATTTGGGGAGTGGAGGAGTTGGGGAGTTGGGGAGTTGGGTAGTTGAGGAGTTGGGGAGTTGGGGAGTTGAGTAGTTGTGGAGTTGAGGAGTTGGGAAGTTGAGGAGTTGGGGAGTTGGGGAGTTGAGGATTTGGGACGTTGAGGAGTTGGGGACTTGAGGATTTGGGGAGTTGGGGAGTTGAGGAGTTGGGGAGTTGAGGAGTTGGGGAGTTGAGGAGTTGTGGAGTTGGGGAGTTGAGGCCTTGGCGAGTTGAGGAGTTGGGTGTGGAGGAGTTGGAGATTTGGGGAGTTGAGGAGTTGGGAAGTTGAGAAGTTGGGGAGTTGTGGAGTTGAGGAGTTGGGAAGTTGAGGAGTTGAGGAGTTGGGGAGTTGAGGAGTTGGGGAGTTGAGGAGTTGGGGATTTGAGTTGCAGACTTGAGGAGTTTGGGAGTTGGGGAGTTGAGGAGTTGGGCAGTTGAGGAGGTGGGGAGTTGAGGAGTTTGGGAGTTGGGGAGTTGATTTGGGGAGTTGAGGAGTTGGGCAGTTGAGAAGGTGGGGATTTGAGGAGTTGTGGAGTTGTGGAGTTGTGGAGTTGAGGAGTTGTGAGTGGAAGAGTTGGAGAGTTGATGTGTTGGGGAGTTAAGGAGTTAAGGAGTTAAGGAGTTCAGGAGTTGAGGAGTTGGGGCGGAGTTAGTGAGTTGAGGAGTTGAGGGGTTGGGGGGAATTGGGGAGTTGGGGAGTTATGGAGTTGGGGAGTGGAGGAGTTGGGGAGTTGGGGAGTTGAGGAGTTGGGGAGTGGTGGAGTTGGTGAGTTGAGGAGTTGGGGATTGGAGGAGTTGAGGAGTTGAGGAGTGGAGTTGAGGAGTTGGGGAGTTGAGGAGTTGGGGAGTTGAGGAGTAGAGATGGGAATTTGAGGAGTTGAGCAGTTGAGTTGGGGACTTGAGGAGTTGGGGAGTTGAGTAGTTGGGGAGCTGAGGAGTTGGGGAGTTGAGGAATTGAGGAGTTGGGGAGTTGAAAAGTTGGGGAGTTGGGGAGTTGAGGAGTTGGGGAGTTGAGGAGTTGAGGACTTGGGGAGTTGAGGACGTGGGATGTTGGGGAGTTGTGGAATTGAGGAGTTGGGGAGTTGAGGAGTTGGGGAGTTGAGGAGTTGAGGACTTTATGAGTTGAGGACTTGGGGATTTGAGGACTTGGAGAGTGGAGGAGTTGGAGAGTTGAGGAGTTGGGTAGTTGAGGATTTGGGGAGTTGGGAAGTTGAGGAGTTGGGGAGTTGAGGAGTTGGGAAGTTGAGGAGTTGGGGAGTTGGGGAGTTGAGGAGTTGGGAAATTGAGGATTTGGGGAGTTGAGGATTTGGGGAGTTGGGGAGTTGAGGATTTGGGGAGTTGAGGAGTTGGGGAGTTGAGGAGTTGAGTTGAGGAGTTGAGGAGTTGGGCAGTTGAGGAGGTGGGGAGCTGAGGAGTTGTGGAGTTGTGGAGTTGAGGATTTGGGTGTGGAAGAGTTGGAGAGTTGATGTGTTGGGGAGTTAAGGAGTTAAGGAGTTAAGGAGTTCAGGAGTTGAGGAGTTGGGGTGGAGTTAGTGAGTTGAGGAGTTGAGGTGTTGGATGTAATTGGGGAGTTGTGGAGTTGGGGTGCTGGGGAGTTGAGGAGTTGAGTTGAAGACTTGGGGAGTTTAGGATTTGGGGAGTGGAGGAGTTGGGGAGTTGGGGAGTTGGGTAGTTGAGGAGTTGGGGAGTTGGGGAGTTGAGTAGTTGTGGAGTTGAGGAGTTGGGAAGTTGAGGAGTTGGGGAGTTGGGGAGTTGAGGATTTGGGACGTTGAGGAGTTGGGGACTTGAGGATTTGGGGAGTTGGGGAGTTGAGGAGTTGGGGAGTTGAGGAGTTGGGGAGTTGAGGAGTTGTGGAGTTGGGGAGTTGAGGCCTTGGCGAGTTGAGGAGTTGGGTGTGGAGGAGTTGGAGATTTGGGGAGTTGAGGAGTTGGGAAGTTGAGAAGTTGGGGAGTTGTGGAGTTGAGGAGTTGGGAAGTTGAGGAGTTGAGGAGTTGGGGAGTTGAGGAGTTGGGGAGTTGAGGAGTTGGGGATTTGAGTTGCAGACTTGAGGAGTTTGGGAGTTGGGGAGTTGAGGAGTTGGGCAGTTGAGGAGGTGGGGAGTTGAGGAGTTTGGGAGTTGGGGAGTTGATTTGGGGAGTTGAGGAGTTGGGCAGTTGAGAAGGTGGGGATTTGAGGAGTTGTGGAGTTGTGGAGTTGTGGAGTTGAGGAGTTGTGAGTGGAAGAGTTGGAGAGTTGATGTGTTGGGGAGTTAAGGAGTTAAGGAGTTAAGGAGTTCAGGAGTTGAGGAGTTGGGGCGGAGTTAGTGAGTTGAGGAGTTGAGGGGTTGGGGGGAATTGGGGAGTTGGGGAGTTATGGAGTTGGGGAGTGGAGGAGTTGGGGAGTTGGGGAGTTGAGGAGTTGGGGAGTGGTGGAGTTGGTGAGTTGAGGAGTTGGGGATTGGAGGAGTTGAGGAGTTGAGGAGTGGAGTTGAGGAGTTGGGGAGTTGAGGAGTTGGGGAGTTGAGGAGTAGAGATGGGAATTTGAGGAGTTGAGCAGTTGAGTTGGGGACTTGAGGAGTTGGGGAGTTGAGTAGTTGGGGAGCTGAGGAGTTGGGGAGTTGAGGAATTGAGGAGTTGGGGA
The DNA here is from genome assembly GCF_044704955.1 of Pristiophorus japonicus. Lineage (NCBI taxonomy): Eukaryota > Metazoa > Chordata > Chondrichthyes > Pristiophoridae > Pristiophorus > Pristiophorus japonicus. The sequence goes on from NW_027250769.1 coordinate 44,920, forward strand.
GTTGAAAAGTTGGGGAGTTGGGGAGTTGAGGAGTTGGGGAGTTGAGGAGTTGAGGACTTGGGGAGTTGAGGACGTGGGATGTTGGGGAGTTGTGGAATTGAGGAGTTGGGGAGTTGAGGAGTTGGGGAATTGAGGAGTTGAGGACTTGGTGAGTTGAGGACTTGGGGATTTGAGGACTTGGAGAGTGGAGGAGTTGGAGAGTTGAGGAGTTGGGTAGTTGAGGAGTTGGGGAGTTGGGGAGTTGAGGATTTGAGGAGTTGGTGAGTTGAGGAGTTGGGCAGTTGAGGACGTGGGATGTTGGGGAGTTGTGGAATTGAGGAGTTGGGGAGTTGAGGAGTTGGGGAGTTGAGGAGTTGAGGACTTTATGAGTTGAGGACTTGGGGATTTGAGGACTTGGAGAGTGGAGGAGTTGGAGAGTTGAGGAGTTGGGTAGTTGAGGATTTGGGGAGTTGGGAAGTTGAGGAGTTGGGGAGTTGAGGAGTTGGGAAGTTGAGGAGTTGGGGAGTTGGGGAGTTGAGGAGTTGGGAAATTGAGGATTTGGGGAGTTGAGGATTTGGGGAGTTGGGGAGTTGAGGATTTGGGGAGTTGAGGAGTTGGGGAGTTGAGGAGTTGAGTTGAGGAGTTGAGGAGTTGGGCAGTTGAGGAGGTGGGGAGCTGAGGAGTTGTGGAGTTGTGGAGTTGAGGATTTGGGTGTGGAAGAGTTGGAGAGTTGATGTGTTGGGGAGTTAAGGAGTTAAGGAGTTAAGGAGTTCAGGAGTTGAGGAGTTGGGGTGGAGTTAGTGAGTTGAGGAGTTGAGGTGTTGGATGTAATTGGGGAGTTGTGGAGTTGGGGTGCTGGGGAGTTGAGGAGTTGAGTTGAAGACTTGGGGAGTTTAGGATTTGGGGAGTGGAGGAGTTGGGGAGTTGGGGAGTTGGGTAGTTGAGGAGTTGGGGAGTTGGGGAGTTGAGTAGTTGTGGAGTTGAGGAGTTGGGAAGTTGAGGAGTTGGGGAGTTGGGGAGTTGAGGATTTGGGACGTTGAGGAGTTGGGGACTTGAGGATTTGGGGAGTTGGGGAGTTGAGGAGTTGGGGAGTTGAGGAGTTGGGGAGTTGAGGAGTTGTGGAGTTGGGGAGTTGAGGCCTTGGCGAGTTGAGGAGTTGGGTGTGGAGGAGTTGGAGATTTGGGGAGTTGAGGAGTTGGGAAGTTGAGAAGTTGGGGAGTTGTGGAGTTGAGGAGTTGGGAAGTTGAGGAGTTGAGGAGTTGGGGAGTTGAGGAGTTGGGGAGTTGAGGAGTTGGGGATTTGAGTTGCAGACTTGAGGAGTTTGGGAGTTGGGGAGTTGAGGAGTTGGGCAGTTGAGGAGGTGGGGAGTTGAGGAGTTTGGGAGTTGGGGAGTTGATTTGGGGAGTTGAGGAGTTGGGCAGTTGAGAAGGTGGGGATTTGAGGAGTTGTGGAGTTGTGGAGTTGTGGAGTTGAGGAGTTGTGAGTGGAAGAGTTGGAGAGTTGATGTGTTGGGGAGTTAAGGAGTTAAGGAGTTAAGGAGTTCAGGAGTTGAGGAGTTGGGGCGGAGTTAGTGAGTTGAGGAGTTGAGGGGTTGGGGGGAATTGGGGAGTTGGGGAGTTATGGAGTTGGGGAGTGGAGGAGTTGGGGAGTTGGGGAGTTGAGGAGTTGGGGAGTGGTGGAGTTGGTGAGTTGAGGAGTTGGGGATTGGAGGAGTTGAGGAGTTGAGGAGTGGAGTTGAGGAGTTGGGGAGTTGAGGAGTTGGGGAGTTGAGGAGTAGAGATGGGAATTTGAGGAGTTGAGCAGTTGAGTTGGGGACTTGAGGAGTTGGGGAGTTGAGTAGTTGGGGAGCTGAGGAGTTGGGGAGTTGAGGAATTGAGGAGTTGGGGAGTTGAAAAGTTGGGGAGTTGGGGAGTTGAGGAGTTGGGGAGTTGAGGAGTTGAGGACTTGGGGAGTTGAGGACTTGGGGAGTGGAGGAGTTGAGTTGTTGGGGAGTTGAGTTGGGGAGTTGAGGAGTACAGGAGTTGGGTTGGGGATTTGGGGAGTTGAGGAATTGGCGAGTTGAAGAGTTGGGGAGTTGAGGAGTTGGGGAGTGGTGGAGTTGGGGAGTTGGGGAATTGAGCAGTTGGGGAGTTGAGGAGTTGACGAGTTGGGGAGTTGAGGAGTTGAGGACTTGGGGAGTTGAGGACTTGGGGAGTGGAGGAGTTGAGGAGTTGCGGAGTTGAGTTGGGGAGTTGAGGAGTGGAGGAGTTGAGTTGGGGAGTTGGGGAGTTGAGGAGTTGGGGAGTTGAAGAGTTGGAGAGTTGAGGAGTTGAGGAGTTGAGGAGTTGGGGAGGAGATGACTTTGGGAGTTGAGGAGTTGAGGAGTTGGGGAGTTGATGAATTGGCGAGTTGAAGAGTTGCGTGTGGAGGAGTTGGAGAGTTGGGGAGTTGAGTCATTGGGGAGTTGGGGAGTTCGGGAGATGGGGAGTTGGTGAGTTAAGGAGTTAAGGAGTTGGAGATTTGGTGTGGAGTTAGGCAGTTGAGGATTTGTGGAGTTGGGGGTAATTGATGAGTTGAGGAAGTGGGGAGTTGGGGAGTTTTGGAGATGGGGAGTTGGTGAGTTAAGGAGTTAAGGAGTTGGGAATTTTTGGTGGAGTTGGGGAGTTGAGGAGTTGGGGAGTTGGGGAGTTGAGGAGTTGAGGATTTGAGGAGCTGGGGAATTGATTTGGGGAGTTGAGGAGGTGAGGAGTTGAGTTGGGGAGTTGAGGAGTTGGGCAGTTGAGTTGGGGAGTTGGGGACTTGAGGAGTTGGGGTGTTGGGGTGTTGGGGAGTTGAGGCCGTTGAGGAGTTGGGAAGTTGAGGGTGAGTTGGGGAGTTGAGGAGTTGGGTAGTTGGGGATTTGAGAAGTTGGGGAGTTTAGGAGTTCCGGAGTTGGGATGTTGGGGAGTTGAGGCGTTGAGGAGTTGGGAAGTTGAGAGGGAGTTGGGGAGTTGAGGAGTTTAGGAGTTGGGGAGTTGAGGGGTTGGGGAGATGAGGAGTAGGGGAGTTGTGGAGTTGAGACGTTGTGGAGTTGTGGAGTTTGGGAGTTGAGTAGTTGCGGAGTTGGGGAGTTGGGGAATTGAGGAGTTGAGGAGTTGGGGAGTTGAAGCCTTGGCGAGTTGAGGAGTTGGGAGTGGAGGAGTTGGAGAGTTGGGGAGTTGGGGTGTTGAGAGGCTGAGGAGTTGAGGAGTTGGGGATTGGAGGAGTTGAGGAGTGGAGGAGTTGGGGAGTGGAGGAGTTGGGGAGTGGAGGAGTTGGGGGTGGAGGAGTTGGGGGGTTGGCGAATTGAGGAGTTGGGGAGTTGGGGAGTTGGAGAATTGAGTAGTTGGGTAGTTGAGGACTTGAGGAGTTGGGGAATTGAGGAGTTGGGGAGATGAGGAGTTGGGGAGTTGTGGAGTTGAGGAGTTGGGAAGTTCAGGAGTTGAGGAGTTGGGGAGTTGAGGAGTTGGGGAGTTGAGGAGGTGAGGACTTGGTGAGTTGAGGACTTGGAGAGTGGAGGAGTTGGGTAGTTGAGGACTTGGGGAGTTGAGGACTTGGAGAGTGGAGGAGTTGGAGAGTTGAGGAGTTGGATAGTTGAGGATTTGGGGAGTTGGGGAGTTGAGGAGTTGGGGAGTTGAGGAATTGGGAAGTTCAGGAGTTGGGGAGTTGAGTAGTTGCGGAGTTGGGGAGTTGGGGAATTGAGGAGTTGAGGAGTTGGGGAGTTGAAGCCTTGGCGAGTTGAGGAGTTGGGAGTGGAGGAGTTGGAGAGTTGGGGAGTTGAGAAGTTGAGGAGTTGAGGAGTTTGGGAGTTAAAGAGTTAAGAAGTTAAGGAGTTAAGGAGTTGAAGAGTTGGGGTGGAATTAGTGAGTTGGGGAGTTGAGGAGTTGGGGTGCTGGGAGTTGAATTGGGGAGTTGAGGAGTTGAGGAGTTGAGTTGTGGAGTTGGGGAGTTGAGGAGTTGTGGTGCTGGGGAGTTGAGTTGGGGAGTTGGGGTGAGTTGAGGAGCTGAGGAGTTGAGGAGTTGAGGATTTGTGGAGTTGTGGAGTTGGGGAGTTGAGGTGCTGAGGAGTGGAGTTGAGGAGTTGGGGAGTTGAGGAGTTGAGTTGGGAATTTGAGGAGTTGAGCAGTTGAGTTGGGGACTTGAGGAGTTGGGGAGTTGAGTAGTTGGGGAGCTGAGGAGTTGGGGAGTTGAGGAGGTGGGGAGCTGAGGAGTTGTGGAGTTGTGGAGTTGAGGATTTGGGTGTGGAAGAGTTGGAGAGTTGATGTGTTGGGGAGTTAAGGAGTTAAGGAGTTAAGGAGTTCAGGAGTTGAGGAGTTGGGGTGGAGTTAGTGAGTTGAGGAGTTGAGGTGTTGGATGTAATTGGGGAGTTGTGGAGTTGGGGTGCTGGGGAGTTGAGGAGTTGAGTTGAAGACTTGGGGAGTTTAGGATTTGGGGAGTGGAGGAGTTGGGGAGTTGGGGAGTTGGGTAGTTGAGGAGTTGGGGAGTTGGGGAGTTGAGTAGTTGTGGAGTTGAGGAGTTGGGAAGTTGAGGAGTTGGGGAGTTGGGGAGTTGAGGATTTGGGACGTTGAGGAGTTGGGGACTTGAGGATTTGGGGAGTTGGGGAGTTGAGGAGTTGGGGAGTTGAGGAGTTGGGGAGTTGAGGAGTTGTGGAGTTGGGGAGTTGAGGCCTTGGCGAGTTGAGGAGTTGGGTGTGGAGGAGTTGGAGATTTGGGGAGTTGAGGAGTTGGGAAGTTGAGAAGTTGGGGAGTTGTGGAGTTGAGGAGTTGGGAAGTTGAGGAGTTGAGGAGTTGGGGAGTTGAGGAGTTGGGGAGTTGAGGAGTTGGGGATTTGAGTTGCAGACTTGAGGAGTTTGGGAGTTGGGGAGTTGAGGAGTTGGGCAGTTGAGGAGGTGGGGAGTTGAGGAGTTTGGGAGTTGGGGAGTTGATTTGGGGAGTTGAGGAGTTGGGCAGTTGAGAAGGTGGGGATTTGAGGAGTTGTGGAGTTGTGGAGTTGTGGAGTTGAGGAGTTGTGAGTGGAAGAGTTGGAGAGTTGATGTGTTGGGGAGTTAAGGAGTTAAGGAGTTAAGGAGTTCAGGAGTTGAGGAGTTGGGGCGGAGTTAGTGAGTTGAGGAGTTGAGGGGTTGGGGGGAATTGGGGAGTTGGGGAGTTATGGAGTTGGGGAGTGGAGGAGTTGGGGAGTTGGGGAGTTGAGGAGTTGGGGAGTGGTGGAGTTGGTGAGTTGAGGAGTTGGGGATTGGAGGAGTTGAGGAGTTGAGGAGTGGAGTTGAGGAGTTGGGGAGTTGAGGAGTTGGGGAGTTGAGGAGTAGAGATGGGAATTTGAGGAGTTGAGCAGTTGAGTTGGGGACTTGAGGAGTTGGGGAGTTGAGTAGTTGGGGAGCTGAGGAGTTGGGGAGTTGAGGAATTGAGGAGTTGGGGAGTTGAAAAGTTGGGGAGTTGGGGAGTTGAGGAGTTGGGGAGTTGAGGAGTTGAGGACTTGGGGAGTTGAGGACTTGGGGAGTGGAGGAGTTGAGTTGTTGGGGAGTTGAGTTGGGGAGTTGAGGAGTACAGGAGTTGGGTTGGGGATTTGGGGAGTTGAGGAATTGGCGAGTTGAAGAGTTGGGGAGTTGAGGAGTTGGGGAGTGGTGGAGTTGGGGAGTTGGGGAATTGAGCAGTTGGGGAGTTGAGGAGTTGACGAGTTGGGGAGTTGAGGAGTTGAGGACTTGGGGAGTTGAGGACTTGGGGAGTGGAGGAGTTGAGGAGTTGCGGAGTTGAGTTGGGGAGTTGAGGAGTGGAGGAGTTGAGTTGGGGAGTTGGGGAGTTGAGGAGTTGGGGAGTTGAAGAGTTGGAGAGTTGAGGAGTTGAGGAGTTGAGGAGTTGGGGAGGAGATGACTTTGGGAGTTGAGGAGTTGAGGAGTTGGGGAGTTGATGAATTGGCGAGTTGAAGAGTTGCGTGTGGAGGAGTTGGAGAGTTGGGGAGTTGAGTCATTGGGGAGTTGGGGAGTTCGGGAGATGGGGAGTTGGTGAGTTAAGGAGTTAAGGAGTTGGAGATTTGGTGTGGAGTTAGGCAGTTGAGGATTTGTGGAGTTGGGGGTAATTGATGAGTTGAGGAAGTGGGGAGTTGGGGAGTTTTGGAGATGGGGAGTTGGTGAGTTAAGGAGTTAAGGAGTTGGGAATTTTTGGTGGAGTTGGGGAGTTGAGGAGTTGGGGAGTTGGGGAGTTGAGGAGTTGAGGATTTGAGGAGCTGGGGAATTGATTTGGGGAGTTGAGGAGGTGAGGAGTTGAGTTGGGGAGTTGAGGAGTTGGGCAGTTGAGTTGGGGAGTTGGGGACTTGAGGAGTTGGGGTGTTGGGGTGTTGGGGAGTTGAGGCCGTTGAGGAGTTGGGAAGTTGAGGGTGAGTTGGGGAGTTGAGGAGTTGGGTAGTTGGGGATTTGAGAAGTTGGGGAGTTTAGGAGTTCCGGAGTTGGGATGTTGGGGAGTTGAGGCGTTGAGGAGTTGGGAAGTTGAGAGGGAGTTGGGGAGTTGAGGAGTTTAGGAGTTGGGGAGTTGAGGGGTTGGGGAGATGAGGAGTAGGGGAGTTGTGGAGTTGAGACGTTGTGGAGTTGTGGAGTTTGGGAGTTGAGTAGTTGCGGAGTTGGGGAGTTGGGGAATTGAGGAGTTGAGGAGTTGGGGAGTTGAAGCCTTGGCGAGTTGAGGAGTTGGGAGTGGAGGAGTTGGAGAGTTGGGGAGTTGGGGTGTTGAGAGGCTGAGGAGTTGAGGAGTTGGGGATTGGAGGAGTTGAGGAGTGGTGGAGTTGGGGAGTGGAGGAGTTGGGGAGTGGAGGAGTTGGGGGTGGAGGAGTTGGGGGGTTGGCGAATTGAGGAGTTGGGGAGTTGGGGAGTTGGAGAATTGAGTAGTTGGGTAGTTGAGGACTTGAGGAGTTGGGGAATTGAGGAGTTGGGGAGATGAGGAGTTGGGGAGTTGTGGAGTTGAGGAGTTGGGAAGTTCAGGAGTTGAGGAGTTGGGGAGTTGAGGAGTTGGGGAGTTGAGGAGGTGAGGACTTGGTGAGTTGAGGACTTGGAGAGTGGAGGAGTTGGGTAGTTGAGGACTTGGGGAGTTGAGGACTTGGAGAGTGGAGGAGTTGGAGAGTTGAGGAGTTGGATAGTTGAGGATTTGGGGAGTTGGGGAGTTGAGGAGTTGGGGAGTTGAGGAATTGGGAAGTTCAGGAGTTGGGGAGTTGAGTAGTTGCGGAGTTGGGGAGTTGGGGAATTGAGGAGTTGAGGAGTTGGGGAGTTGAAGCCTTGGCGAGTTGAGGAGTTGGGAGTGGAGGAGTTGGAGAGTTGGGGAGTTGAGAAGTTGAGGAGTTGAGGAGTTTGGGAGTTAAAGAGTTAAGAAGTTAAGGAGTTAAGGAGTTGAAGAGTTGGGGTGGAATTAGTGAGTTGGGGAGTTGAGGAGTTGGGGTGCTGGGAGTTGAATTGGGGAGTTGAGGAGTTGAGGAGTTGAGTTGTGGAGTTGGGGAGTTGAGGAGTTGTGGTGCTGGGGAGTTGAGTTGGGGAGTTGGGGTGAGTTGAGGAGCTGAGGAGTTGAGGAGTTGAGGATTTGTGGAGTTGTGGAGTTGGGGAGTTGAGGTGCTGAGGAGTGGAGTTGAGGAGTTGGGGAGTTGAGGAGTTGAGTTGGGAATTTGAGGAGTTGAGCAGTTGAGTTGGGGACTTGAGGAGTTGGGGAGTTGAGTAGTTGGGGAGCTGAGGAGTTGGGGAGTTGAGGAATTGAGGAGTTGGGGAGTTGAGAAGTTGGGGAGTTGGGGAGTTGAGGAGTTGGGGAGTTGAGGAGTTGAGGATTTGGGGAGTTGAGGACTTGGGGAGTTGAGGAGTTGAGGAATTGGGGAGTTGAGTTGGGGAGTTGAGGAGTTGAGTTGGGAATTTGAGGAGTTGAGCAGTTGAGTTGGGGACTTGAGGAGTTGGGGAGTTGAGTAGTTGGGGAGCTGAGGAGTTGGGGAGTTGAGGAATTGAGGAGTTGGGGAGTTGAGAAGTTGGGGAGTTGGGGAGTTGAGGAGTTGGGGAGTTGAGGAGTTGAGGATTTGGGGAGTTGAGGACTTGGGGAGTGGAGGAGTTGAGGAATTGGGGAGTTGAGTTGGGGAGTTGAGGAGTACAGGAGTTGGGTTGGGGAGTTGGGGAGTTGAGGAGTTGGTGAGTTGAAGAGTTGGGGAGTTGAGGAGTTGGGGAGTGGTGGAGTTGTGGAGTTGGGGAATTGAGCAGTTGGGGAGTTGAGGAGTTGAGGAGTTGGGGAGTTGAGGAGTTGAGGACTTGGGGAGTTGAGAACTTGGGGAGTGGAGGAGTTGAGGAGTTGTGGAGTTGAGTTGAGGAGTTGGGGAGTTGAGGACTTAGATATTTGGGGAGTTGGGGAGTTGGGGAGTTGATGACTTGAGGAGTTGGGGAGTTGAGGAGTTGGGGACTTGAGGAGTTGGGCAGTTGAGGAGTTGGGGAGTTGAGGAATTGAGGAGTTGAGGAGTTGGGGAGTTGTGGAGTTGAGGAGTTGATGTCTTGGGGAGTTGAGGACTTGGGGTGTGGAGGAGTTGGGGTGTTAAGTAGTTGGGGTGTTGAGGAGTTGGAGAGTTGTGGAGGTGAGTTGGGGAGTTGAGGAGTTGAGGACTTGGGGAGTTGAGTACTTGGGGAGTTGAGGAGTTCGGGTTTTGGGGAGTGGAGGAGTTGGGGAGTGGAGGAGTTGGGGAGTTGGGGAGTTGAGGAGTTGAGGAGTTGAGGAGTTGAGGAGGTGTTGGGGAGTTAAGGAATTGAGGGATCGAGGGGGAGTTGAGGAGTTGGGAAGTTGAGTTGAGGAGTTGGGGAGTTGACGAGTTGGGGGGGAGTTGAGGATTTGGGGAGTTGCGGAGCTGAGGAGTTGGCAGTTAAGGAGTTGGGGAGTTGGGGAGTTGAGGAGTTGGGGAGTTGAGGACTTGGGGAGTGGAGGAGTTGGGGAGTGAATGAGTTGGGGAGTGGAGGAGTTGGGGAGTGGAGGAGTTGGGGGCCTTAAGGAATTGAGGAGTTGGGGAGATGAGGAGTTGGGGAGTTGTGGAGTTGAGGCGTTGTGGAGTTGGGGAGTTGGGGAGTTGAGTAGTTGCAGTGTTGGGGAGTTGGGGAATTGAGGAGTTGAGGAGTTGGGGACTTGAAGCCTTGGCGAGTTGAGGAGTTGGTAGTGGAGGATTTGGAGGGTTGGGGAGTTGAGGAGTTGAGGAGTTGAGGAGTTGGGGAGTTAAAGAGTTCAGAAGTTAAGTAGTTAAGGAGTTGAGGAGTTGGGGTGGAGTTCGTGAGTTGGGGAGTTGAGTAGTTGAGGAGTTGAGGAGTTGAGTTGTGGAGTTGGGGAGTTGAGGAGTTACGGTGCTGGGGAGTTGAGTTGGGGAGTTGGGGGGAGTTGAGGAGTTGAGGAGTTGAGGTGTTGTGGAGTTGTGGAGTTGGGGAATTAAGGTGTTAAAGAGTTAAGGAGTTAAGGATTTGGGCTGGAATTAGTGAGTTGAGCCGTTGAGGAGTTGTGGTAATTGTGGAGTTGGGGAGTTGGAGTGCTGAGGAGTGGAGTTGATGAGTTGGGGAGTTGAGGAGTTGAGTTGGGAAATTGAGGAGTTGAGCAGTTGAGTTGGGGAGTTGAGGAGTTGGGGAGTTGAGTAGTTGGGGAGCTGAGGAGTTGGAGAGTTGGGGAATTGAGTAGTTGGGGAGTTGAGAAGTTGGGGAGTTGGGGAGTTGAGGAGTTGGGGAGTTGAGGAGTTGAGGACTTGGGGAGTTGAGGACTTGGGGAGTGGAGGAGTTGAGGAGTTGTGGAGTTGAGTTGGGGAGTTGAGGACTTAGATATTTGGGGAGTTGGGGAGTTGGGGAGTTGGGGAGTTGAGGAGTGAGTTGGGGTTTGAGGAGTTGAGTTGTGAAGTTGAGGAGTTGGGGAGTTGAGGACTTGAGGAGTTGGGGAGTTGAGGAGTTGGGGAGTTGAGGAGTTGGGCAGTTGAGGAATTGAGGAGTTGAGGAGTTGGGGAGTTGAGGAGTTGAGGAGTTGATGGCTTGGGGAGTTGAGGACTTGGGGTGTGGAGGAGTTGGGGAGTTGAGTAGTTGGGGAGTTGAGGAGTTGGAGAGTTGTGGAGTTGAGTTGGGGAGTTGAGGAGTTGAGGAGTTGAGTTGGTGAGTTGGGGAGTTGAGGAGTTGGGGTTTTGGGGAGTGGAGGAGTTGGGGAGTGGAGGAGTTGGGGAGTTGAGGAGTTGCGGAGTGGTGAAGTTGGTGAGTTGAGGAGTTGGGGAGTGGAGGAGTTGAGGAGTTGAGGAGTGGAGGAGATGGGGATTTGAGGACTTGAGGAGTTGAGTAGTTGGGGAGTTATAACTTGGCGAGTTGAAATGTTGGGAGTGGAGCAGTTGGAGAGTTGGCGAGTTGAGGAATTGGGAGTTGGGGCGTTGGGGAGTTGGGGAGATGGGGAGTTGGGGAGTTAAGGAATTTAGGAGTTGGGGATTTGGGGTGTAGTTAGGGAGTTGAGGAGTCGAGGATTTGGGGGGAGTTGGGTAGTTGAGGAGTTGGGGAGTTGGGGAGTTGGGGAGATGGGGAGTTAAGGAGTTAAGGAATTGGGGATTTGGGTTGGAGTTGAAGAGTTGGGGGAGTTGGAGAGTTGCGGGGAGTTGAGGAGTTGGGGTGCTGGGGAGTTGAGTTGGGGAGTTGAGGAGTTGAGTTGGTGAGTTGTGGAGTTGGTGAGATGGAGTGTTGAGGAGTTGGGGAGTTGAGGAGTTGGGAAGCTGAGGAGTTGAGAATTTGAGGAGTTGGGGAGTTGAGTTGGGAGTCGAAGAGGTGAGGAGTTGAGTTGGGGAGTTGAGGAGTTGGGGAGTTGAGTTGCGGACTTGAGGAGTTTGGGAGTTGGGGAGTTGAGTTGGGGAGTTGAGGAGTTGGGCAGTTGAGGAGGTGGGGAGTTGAGGAGTTTGGGAGTTAATGAGTTGAGTTGGGGAGTTGAGGAGTTGGGCAGTTGAGGAGGTGGGGAGTTGAGGAGTTGGAAGTTGAGGAGTTGCGGAGTTGAGGATTTGGGGAGTTGGGGAGTTGAGGAGTTGGGGAGTTGAGGAGTTGGGGAGTTGAGGAGTTGTGGAGTTGGGGAGTTGGGGAGCTGGGGAGTTGAGGAGTTGTGGAGTTGGGGAGTTTGGGAGTTGAGCTGTTGGGGATTTGGGGAATTGAGGCATTGCGGAGTTGGGGAGTTGAGGAGTTGGGGAGTTGAGGAGTTGGGCAGTTGAGGAGTTGGGAAGTTGGGGTGTTACGGAATTGGGAGGAGTTGGGGAGTTGAGGAGCTGGGGAGTTGAGGAGTTGAGGACTTGGGGAGTTGAGGACTTCGGGAGTTGAGGAGTTGGGAAGTTGAGGAGTTGGGGAGTTGAGGATTTGGGGAGTTGGGGAGTTGAGGAGTTGGGGAGTTGAGGAGTTGGGGAGTTGAGGAGTTGTGGAGTTGGGGAGTTCCGTAGTTGGGGAGTTGAGGAGTTGGGAGTTGGGGAGTTTGGGTGTTGAGATGTTGGGGAGTTGGGGAGTTGGGTAATTGAGGCGTTGCGGAGTTGGAGAGTTGGGTAATTGAGGCGTTTTGGAGTTGGGGAGTTGAGGAGTTGGGGAGTTGGGGAGTTGAGGAGTTTGGGAGTCGAGGGGTTGGGGAGATGAGGAGTTGGGGAGTTGTGGAGTTGAGACGTTGTGGAGTTAGGGAGTTGGGGTGTTGAGTAGTTGCGGAGTTGGGGAGTTGGGGAATTGAGGAGTTGAGGAGTTGGGGAGTTGAAGCCTTGGCGAGTTGAGGAGTTGGGAGTGGAGGAGTTGGAGAGTTGGGGAGTTGGGGAGTTGAGAAGTTGAGGAGCTGAGGAGTTGGGGAGTTAAAGAGTTAAGAAGTTAAGGAGTTAAGGAGTTGAGGAGTTGGGGTGGAATTAGTGATTTGGGGAGTTGAGGAGTTGGGGTGCTGGGGAGTTGAGTTGGGGAGTTGGGGGGAGTTGAGGAGTTGAGGAGTTGGGGTGCTGGGGAGTTGAGTTGGGGAGTTGGGGGGAGTTGAGGAGTTGAGGAGTTGAGGAGTTGAGGATTTGTGGAGTTGTGGAGTTGGGGAGTTAAGAAGTTTAAGAATTAAGGAGTTAAGGATTTGGGGTGGAGTTAGTGAGTTGAGCAGTTGAGGAGTTGGGGGGAGTTGTGGAGTTGGGGAGTTGGGGTGCTGAGTAGTGGAGTTGAGGAGTTGGGGAGTTGGGGAGTTGAGGAGTTGGGGAGTTGAGGAGTTGAGTTGGGGACTTGAGGAGTTGGGGAGTTGAGTAGTTGGGGAGCTGAGGAGTTGGGGAGTTGAGGAATTGAGGAGTTGGGGAGTTGAGAAGTTGGGGAGTTGGGGAGTTGAGGAGTTGGGGAGTTGAGGAGTTGAGGATTTGGGGAGTTGAGGACTTGGGGAGTGGAGGAGTTGAGGAGTTGGGGAGTTGAGGAGTTGAGGATTTGGGGAGTTGAGGACTTGGGGAGTGGAGGAGTTGAGGAATTGGGGAGTTGAGTTGGGGAGTTGAGGAGTACAGGAGTTGGGTTGGGGAGTTGGGGAGTTGAGGAGTTGGCGAGTTGAAAAGTTGGGGAGGTGAGGAGTTGGAGAGTGGTGGAGTTGGGGAGTTGGGGAATTGAGCAGTTGGGGAGTTGAGGAGTTGAGTAGTTGGGGAGTTGAGGAGTTGAGGACTTGGGGAGTTGAGGACATGGGGAGTGGAGGAGTTGAGGAGTTGGGGAGTTGAGGACTTGGCGAGTTGAGGAGTTGGGAGTGGAGCAGTTGGAGAGTTGGGGAGTTGAGGAATTGGGGAGTTGGGGTGTTGGGAGATGGGGAGTTGGTGAGTTAACGAGTTAAGGAGTTGGAGATTTGTGGTGGAGTTAGGGAGTTGAGGATTTGTGGAGTTGGGGATAGTTGGGGAGTTGAGGAATTGGGGAGTTGGGGAGTTTTGGATATGGGGAGTTGGTGAGTTAAGGAGTTAAGGAGTTGGGAATTTTTGGTGGAGTTGAGGAGTTGGGGCAGTTGGGGAGTTGGGGGAGTTGATAAGTTGGGGAGTTAGGGATTTGAGGAGTTGGGGAGTTGGGGAGTTGAGGAGTTGAGGATTTGAGGAGCTGGGGAATTGAGTTGGGGAGTTGAGGAGGTGAGGAGTTGAGTTGGGGAGTTGAGGAGTTGGGCAGTTGAGTTGGGGAGTTGGGGGCTTGAGGAGTTGGTGAGTTGAGGACTTGGGGAGTGGAGGAGTTGGGAAGTGAATGAGTTGGGGAGTGGAGGAGTTGGGGAGTGGAGGAGTTGGGGGCCTTAAGGAATTGAGGAGTTGGGGAGATGAGGAGTTGGGGAGTTGTGGAGTTGAGGCGTTGTGGAGTTGGGGAGTTGGGGAGTTGAGTAGTTGCAGTATTGGGGAGTTGGGGAATTGAGGAGTTGAGGAGTTGGGGATTTGAAGCCTTGGCGAGTTGAGGAGTTGGTAGTGGAGGAGTTGGAGGGTTGGGGAGTTGAGGAGTTGAGGAGTTGAGGAGTTGGGGAGTTAAAGAGTTCAGAAGTTAAGTAGTTAAGGAGTTGAGGAGTTGGGGTGGTGTTAGTGAGTTGGGGAGTTGAGTAGTTGAGGAGTTGAGGAGTTGAGTTGTGGAGTTGGGGAGTTGAGGAGTTGCGGTGCTGGGGAGTTGAGTTGGGGAGTTGGGGGGAGTTGAGGAGTTGAGGAGTTGAGGAGTTGTGGAGTTGTGGAGTTGGGGAATTAAGGAGTTAAAGAGTTAAGGAGTTAAGGATTTGGGCTGGAATTAGTGAGTTGAGCCGTTGAGGAGTTGTGGTAATTGTGGAGTTGGGGAGTTGGAGTGCTGAGGAGTGGAGTTGAGGAGTTGGGGAGTTGAGGAGTTGAGTTGGGAAATTGAGGAGTTGAGCAGTTGAGTTGGGGAGTTGAGGAGTTGGGGAGTTGAGTAGTTGGGGAGCTGAGGAGTTGGAGAGTTGGGGAATTGAGTAGTTGGGGAGTTGAGAAGTTGGGGAGTTGGGGAGTTGAGGAGTTGGGGAGTTGAGGAGTTGAGGACTTGGGGAGTTGAGGACTTGGGGAGTGGAGGAGTTGAGGAGTTGTGGAGTTGAGTTGGGGAGTTGGGGAGTTGAGGACTTAGATATTTGGGGAGTTGAGGAGTTGGTGAGTTGGGGAGTTGAGGAGTTGAGTTGGGGTTTGAGGAGTTGAGTTGTGAAGTTGAGGAGTTGGGGAGTTGAGGACTTGAGGAGTTGGGGAGTTGAGGAGTTGGGGAATTGAGGAGTTGGGCAGTTGAGGAATTGAGGAGTTGAGGAGTTGGGGAGTTGAGGAGTTGAGGAGTTGATGGCTTGGGGAGTTGAGGACTTGGGGTGTGGAGGAGTTGGGGAGTTGAGTAGTTGGGGAGTTGAGGAGTTGGAGAGTTGTGGAGTTGAGTTGGGGAGGTGAGGAGTTGAGGAGTTGAGTTGGTGAGTTGGGGAGTTGAGGAGTTGGGGTTTTGGGGAGTGGAGGAGTTGGGGAGTGGAGGAGTTGGGGAGTTGAGGAGTTGCGGAGTGGTGAAGTTGGTGAGTTGAGGAGTTGGGGAGTGGAGGAGTTGAGGAGTTGAGGAGTGGAGGAGATGGGGATTTGAGGACTTGAGGAGTTGAGTAGTTGGGGAGTTATAACTTGGCGAGTTGAAATGTTGGGAGTGGAGCAGTTGGAGAGTTGGCGAGTTGAGGAATTGGGAGTTGGGGCGTTGGGGAGTTGGGGAGATGGGGAGTTGGGGAGTTAAGGAATTTCGGAGTTGGGGATTTGGGGTGTAGTTAGGGAGTTGAGGAGTCGAGGATTTGGGGGGAGTTGGGTAGTTGAGGAGTTGGGGAGTTGGGGAGTTGGGGAGATGGGGAGTTAAGGAGTTAAGGAATTGGGGATTTGGGTTGGAGTTGAAGAGTTGGGGGAGTTGGAGAGTTGCGGGGAGTTGAGGAGTTGGGGTGCTGGGGAGTTGAGTTGGGGAGTTGAGGAGTTGAGTTGGTGAGTTGTGGAGTTGGTGAGATGGAGTGTTGAGGAGTTGGGGAGTTGAGGAGTTGGGAAGCTGAGGAGTTGAGAATTTGAGGAGTTGGGGAGTTGAGTTGGGAGTCGAAGAGGTGAGGAGTTGAGTTGGGGAGTTGAGGAGTTGGGGAGTTGAGTTGCGGACTTGAGGAGTTTGGGAGTTGGGGAGTTGAGTTGGGGAGTTGAGGAGTTGGGCAGTTGAGGAGGTGGGGAGTTGAGGAGTTTGGGAGTTGGGGAGTTGAGTTGGGGAGTTGAGGAGTTGGGCAGTTGAGGAGGTGGGGAGTTGAGGAGTTGGGAAGTTGAGGAGTTGCGGAGTTGAGGATTTGGGGAGTTGGGGAGTTGAGGAGTTGGGGAGTTGAGGAGTTGGGGAGTTGAGGAGTTGTGGAGTTGGGGAGTTGGGGAGTTGAGGAGTTGTGGAGTTGGGGAGTTTGGGAGTTGAGCTGTTGGGGAGTTGGGGAATTGAGGCGTTGTGGAGTTGGGGAGTTGAGGAGTTGGGGAGTTGAGGAGTTGGGCAGTTGAGGAGTTGGGAAGTTGGGGTGTTATGGAACTGGGAGGAGTTGGGGAGTTGAGGAGCTGGGGAGTTGAGGAGTTGAGGACTTGGAGAGTTGAGGACTTCGGGAGTTGAGGAGTTGGGAAGTTGAGGAGTTGGGGAGTTGAGGATTTGGGGAGTTGGGGAGTTGAGGAGTTGGGGAGTTGAGGAGTTGGGGAGTTGAGGAGTTGTGGAGTTGGGGAGTTCCGTAGTTGGGGAGTTGAGGAGTTGGGGAGTTGGGGAGTTTGGGTGTTGAGATGTTGGGGAGTTGGGGAGTTGGGTAATTGAGGCGTTGCGGAGTTGGGGAGTTGAGGAGTTGAGGAGTTGGGGAGTTGAGGATTTGGGGAGTTGAGGAGTTGTGGAGTTGGGGAGTTCGGGAGTTGAGATGTTGGGGAGTTGGAGAGTTGGGTAATTGAGGCGTTTTGGAGTTGGGGAGTTGAGGAGTTGGGGAGTTGGGGAGTTGAGGAGTTTGGGAGTCGAGGGGTTGGGGAGATGAGGAGTTGGGGAGTTGTGGAGTTGAGACGTTGTGGAGTTGGGGAGTTGGGGTGTTGAGTAGTTGCGGAGTTGGGGAGTTGGGGAATTGAGGAGTTGAGGAGTTGGAGAGTTGAAGCCTTGGCGAGTTGAGGAGTTGGGAGTAGAGGAGTTGGAGAGTTGGGGAGTTGGGGAGTTGAGAAGTTGAGGAGCTGAGGAGTTGGGGAGTTAAAGAGTTAAGAAGTTAAGGAGTTAAGGAGTTGAGGAGTTGGGTTGGAATTAGTGATTTGGGGAGTTGAGGAGTTGGGGTGCTGGGGAGTTGAGTTGGGGAGTTGGGGGGAGTTGAGGAGTTGAGGAGTTGGGGTGCTGGGGAGTTGAGTAGGGGAGTTGGGGGGAGTTGAGTAGTTGAGGAGTTGAGGAGTTGAGGAGTTGAGGATTTGTGGAGTTGTGGAGTTGGGGAGTTAAGAAGTTTAAGAATTAAGGAGTTAAGGATTTGGGGTGGAGTTAGTGAGTTGAGCAGTTGAGGAGTTGGGGGGAGTTGTGGAGTTGGGGAGTTGGGGTGCTGAGTAGTGGAGTTGAGGAGTTGGGGAGTTGGGGAGTTGAGGAGTTGGGGAGTTCAGGAGTTGAGTTGGGGACTTGAGGAGTTGGGGATTTGAGTAGTTGGGGAGCTGAGGAGTTGGGGAGTTGAGGAATTGAGGAGTTGGGGAGTTGAGAAGTTGGGGAGTTGGGGAGTTGAGGAGTTGAGGATTTGGGGAGTTGAGGACTTGGGGAGTGGAGGAGTTGAGGAATTGGGGAGTTGAGTTGGGGAGTTGAGGAGTACAGGAGTTGGGTTGGGGAGTTGGGGAGTTGAGGAGTTGGCGAGTTGAAGAGTTGGGGAGGTGAGGAGTTGGAGAGTGGTGGAGTTGGGGAGTTGGGGAATTGAGCAGTTGGGGAGTTGAGGAGTTGAGTAGTTGGGGAGTTGAGGAGTTGAGGACTTGGGGAGTTGAGGACATGGGGAGTGGAGGAGTTGAGGAGTTGGGGAGTTGAGTTGGGGAGTTGAGGAGTGGATGAGTTGAGTTGGGGAGTTGGGGAGTTGAGGAGTTGGGGAGTTGAAGAGTTGGTGAGTTGAGGAGTTGGGGAGTTGAGGAGTTGAGGAGGTGGGGAGTGGATGACTTTGGGAGTTGAGGAGTTGAGGAGTTGGGGAGTTGAGGACTTGGCGAGTTGAGGAGTTGGGAGTGGAGCAGTTGGAGAGTTGGGGAGTTGAGGAATTGGGGAGTTGGGGTGTTGGGAGATGGGGAGTTGGTGAGTTAACGAGTTAAGGAGTTGGAGATTTGTGGTGGAGTTAGGGAGTTGAGGATTTGTGGAGTTGGGGGTAGTTGGGGAGTTGAGGAATTGGGGAGTTGGGGAGTTTTGGAGATGGGGAGTTGGTGAGTTAAGGAGTTAAGGAGTTGGGAATTTTTGGTGGAGTTGAGGAGTTGGGACAGTTGGGGAGTTGGTGGAGTTGATGATTTGGGGAGTTGGGGATTTGAGGAGTTGGGGAGTTGGGGAGTTGAGGAGTTGAGGATTTGAGGAGCTGGGGAATTGAGTTGGGGAGTTGAGGAGGTGAGGAGTTGAGTTGGGGAGTTGAGGAGTTGGGCAGTTGAGTTGGGGAGTTGGAGGCTTGAGGAGTTGGGGAGTTGGGGTGTTGCGGAGTTGAGGCCGTTGAGGAGTTGGGAAGTTGAGGGTGAGTTGGGGAGTTGAGGAGTTGGGTAGTTGGGGATTTGAGAACTTGGGGAGTTTAGGAGTTCCGGAGTTGGGGTGTTGGGGAGTTGAGGCGTTGAGGAGTTGGGAAGTTGAGAGGGAGTTGGGGAGTTGAGGAGTTGAGGAGTTGGGGAGTTGAGGGGTTGGGGAGATGAGGAGTTGGGGAGTTGTGGAGTTGAGACGTTGTGGAGTTGTGGAGTTTGGGAGTTGAGTAGTTGCGGAGTTGGGGAGTTGGGGAATTGAGGAGTTGAGGAGTTGGGGAGTTGAAGCCTTGGCGAGTTGAGGAGTTGGGAGTGGAGGAGTTGGAGAGTTGGGGAGTTGGGGAGTTGAGAAGTTGAGGAGTTGAGGAGTTGGGGAATTAAAGAGTTAAGAAGTTAAGGAGTAAAGGAGTTGAGGAGTTGGGGTGGAATTAGTGATTTGGGGAGTTGAGGAGTTGGGGTGCTGGGAGTTGAATTGGGGAGTTGAGGAGTTGAGGAGTTGAGTTGTGGAGTTGGGGAGTTGAGGAGTTGGGGTGCTGGTGAGTTGAGTTGGGGAGAGTTGAGGAGTTGAGGAGTTGAGGAGTTGAGGAGTTGTGGAGTTGCGGGGAGTTGTGGAGTTGGGGTGCTGGGAGTTGAGGTGGGGAGTTGGGGAGTTGGGGAGTTGAAGCGTTGAGTTGGGGAGTTGAGGAGTTGAGGTGATGGTGAGTTGAGGAGTTGGGAAGTTGAGGAGTTGGGGATTTGAGGATTTGGGGAGTTGAATTGTGGAGTTGAGGTGTGGGGAGTTGAGGAGTTGCAGAGTTGAGGAATTGGGGAGTTGAGGAGTTGGGGAGTTGAGGAGTTGGGGAGTTGGGGAGTGGAGGAGTTGGGGAGTTGGGGAGTTGGTGAGTTGAGGAGTTGAGGAGTTGAGGAGTTGGGGAGTTGAGGAATGGGAAGTTGGGGAGTGGAGGAGTTGGGGAGTTGAGGAGTTGGGGAGTTGGGGAGTTGAGTAGTTCGGGAGTTGAGTAATTGGGGAGTTGAGTAGTTGAGGAGTGGAGGAGTTTGGGAGTGGAGGAGTTGGGGAGTGGATAAGGTGGGGAGTTGAGGAGTTGGGGAGTTGGGGAGTTGAGGAGTTGAGGAGTTGAAGAGTGGGGGAGTTGGGGAGTTGGGGAGTTGGGGAGTTGAGGAGTTGGGGTGCTGGGAGTTGAGGTGGGGAGTTGGGGAGTTGCGGGGAGTTGTGGAGTTGGGGTGCTGGGAGTTGAGGTGGGGAGTTGGGGAGTTGAAGCGTTGAGTTGGGGAGTTGAGGAGTTGAGTTGCTGGGGAGTTGAGTTGGGGAGTTGAGGAGTTGAGGTGATGGTGAGTTGAGGAGTTGGGAAGTTGAGGAGTTGGGGATTTGAGGATTTGGGGAGTTGAATTGTGGAGTTGAGGTGTGGGGAGTTGAGGAGTTGCAGAGTTGAGGAGTTGGGGAGTTGAGGAGTTGGGGAGTTAAGGAGTTGGGGAGTTGGTGAGTTGGGGAGTTGGGGAGTTGGGGAGTTGGTGAGTTGAGGAGTTGAGGAGTTGAGGAGTTGGGGAGTTGAGGAATGGGAAGTTGGGGAGTGGACGAGTTGGGGAGTTGAGGAGTTGGGGAGTTGGGGAGTTGAGTAGTTCGGGAGTTGAGTAATTGGGGAGTTGAGTAGTTGAGGAATGGAGGAGTTTGGGAGTGGAGGAGTTGGGGAGTGGATAAGGTGGGGAGTTGAGGAGTTGGGGAGTTGGGGAGTTGAGGAGTTGAGGAGTTGAAGAGTGGGGGAGTTGGGGAGTTGGGGAGTTGGGGAGTTGAGGAGTTGAGGAGTTGAAGAGTGGGGGAGTTGGGGAGTTGGGGAGATGGGGACATGGGAGATGGGGAGTTGGGGAGTTCAGGAGTTAAGGAGTTAAGGAGTTGGGGATTTGGGGTGGAGTTAGGGAGTTGAGGAGTTGAGGAGTTGAGGAGTTATGGAGTTTTTGAATGGGGTGGAATTAATGAGTTGAGGAGTTGATGAGTTGGGGGGAGTTGGAGAGTTGGGGGGAGTTGAGGAGTTGGGGTGCTGGGGAGTTGGGGAGTTGAGGAGTTGGGCAGTTGAGGAGTTGGGGTGTGGAGGATTGGGGAGTTGAGAAGTTGGGGAGTTGAGGAGTTGGAGAGTTGTGGAGTTGAGTTGTGGAGTTGAAGGATTTGAGGAGTTGAGTTGGCGAGTTGGGGAGTTGAGGAGTTATGGAGTTGGGGAGTGGAGAAGTTGGGGAGTTGGGGAGTTGAGGAGTTGGGGAGTGGTGGAGTTGGTGAGTTGAGGAGTTGGGGATTGGAGGAGTTGAGGAGTTGAGGAGTGGAGTTGAGGAGTTGGGGAGTTGAGGAGTTGGGGAGTTGAGGAGTAGAGATGGGAATTTGAGGAGTTGAGCAGTTGAGTTGGGGACTTGAGGAGTTGGGGAGTTGAGTAGTTGGGGAGCTGAGGAGTTGGGGAGTTGAGGAATTGAGGAGTTGGGGAGTTGAGAAGTTGGGGAGTTGGGGAGTTGAGGAGTTGGGGAGTTGAGGAGTTGAGGACTTGGGGAGTTGAGGACTTGGGGAGTGGAGGAGTTGAGTAGTTGGGGAGTTGAGTTGGGGAGTTGAGGAGTATAGGAGTTGGGTTGGGGATTTGGGGAGTTGAGGAATTGGCGAGTTGAAGAGTTGGGGAGTTGAGGAGTTGGGGAGTGGTGGAGTTGGGGAGTTGGGGAATTGAGCAGTTGGGGAGTTGAGGAGTTGACGAGTTGGGGAGTTGAGGAGTTGAGGACTTGGGGAGTTGAGGACTTGGGGAGTGGAGGAGTTGAGGAGTTGGGGAGTTGAGTTGGGGAGTTGAGGAGTGGAGGAGTTGAGTTGGGGAGTTGGGGAGTTGAGGAGTTGGGGAGTTGAAGAGTTGGAGAGTTGAGGAGTTGAGGAGTTGAGGAGTTGGGGAGGAGATGACTTTGGGAGTTGAGGAGTTGAGGAGTTGGGGAGTTGATGAATTGGCGAGTTGAAGAGTTGGGTGTGGAGGAGTTGGAGAGTTGGGGAGTTGAGTAATTGGGGAGTTGGGGAGTTCGGGAGATGGGGAGTTGGTGAGTTAAGGAGTTAAGGAGTTGGAGATTTGGTGTGGAGTTAGGCAGTTGAGGATTTGTGGAGTTGGGGGTAATTGAGGAGTTGAGGAATTGGGGAGTTGGGGAGTTTTGGAGATGGGGAGTTGGTGAGTTAAGGAGTTAAGGAGTTGGGAATTTTTGGTGGAGTTGAGGAGTTGGGGCAGTTGGGGAGTTGAGGAGGTGAGGAGTTGAGTTGGGGAGTTGAGGAGTTGGGCAGTTGAGTTGGGGAGTTGGGGACTTGAGGAGTTGGGGTGTTGGGGTGTTGGGGAGTTGAGGCCGTTGAGGAGTTGGGAAGTTGAGGGTGAGTTGGGGAGTTGAGGAGTTGGGTAGTTGGGGATTTGAGAAGTTGGGGAGTTTCGGAGTTCCGGAGTTGGGATGTTGGGGAGTTGAGGCGTTGAGGAGTTGGGAAGTTGAGAGGGAGTTGGGGAGTTGAGGAGTTTAGGAGTTGGGGAGTTGAGGGGTTGGGGAGATGAGGAGTTGGGGAGTTGTGGAGTTGAGACGTTGTGGAGTTGTGGAGTTTGGGAGTTGAGTAGTTGCGGAGTTGGGGAGTTGGGGAATTGAGGAGTTGAGGAGTTGGGGAGTTGAAGCCTTGGCGAGTTGAGGAGTTGGGAGTGGAGGAGTTGGAGAGTTGGGGAGTTGGGGTGTTGAGAGGTTGAGGAGTTGAGGAGTTGGGGATTGGAGGAGTTGAGGAGTGGAGGAGTTGGGGAGTGGAGGAGTTGGGGAGTGGAGGAGTTGGGGGTGGAGGAGTTGGGGGGTTGGCGAATTGAGGAGTTGGGGAGTTGGGGAGTTGGAGAATTGAGTAGTTGGGTAGTTGAGGACTTGAGGAGTTGGGGAATTGAGGAGTTGGGGAGATGAGGAGTTGGGGAGTTGTGGAGTTGAGGCGTTGTGGAGTTGGGGAGTTGGGGAGTTGAGTAGTTGCGGAGTTGGGGATTTGGGGAATTGAGGAGTTGAGGAGTTGGGGAGTTGAAGCCTTGGCGAGTTGAGGAGTTGGGAGTGGAGGAGTTGGAGAGTTGGGGAGTTGAGAAGTTGAGGAGTTGAGGAGTTTGGGAGTTAAAGAGTTAAGAAGTTAAGGAGTTAAGGAGTTGAAGAGTTGGGGTGGAATTAGTGAGTTGGGGAGTTGAGGAGTTGGGGTGCTGGGAGTTGAATTGGGGAGTTGAGGAGTTGAGGAGTTGAGTTGTGGAGTTGGGGAGTTGAGGAGTTGTGGTGCTGGGGAGTTGAGTTGGGGAGTTGGGGTGAGTTGAGGAGCTGAGGAGTTGAGGAGTTGAGGATTTGTGGAGTTGTGGAGTTGGGGAGTTGAGGTGCTGAGGAGTGGAGTTGAGGAGTTGGGGAGTTGGGGAGTTGAGGAGTTGGGGAGTTGAGGAGTTGAGTTGGGAATTTGAGGAGTTGAGCAGTTGAGTTGGGGACTTGAGGAGTTGGGGAGTTGAGTAGTTGGGGAGCTGAGGAGTTGGGGAGTTGAGGAATTGAGGAGTTGGGGAGTTGAGAAGTTGGGGAGTTGGGGAGTTGAGGAGTTGGGGAGTTGAGGAGTTGAGGATTTGGGGAGTTGAGGACTTGGGGAGTGGAGGAGTTGAGGAATTGGGGAGTTGAGTTGGGGAGTTGAGGAGTTGAGTTGGGAATTTGAGGAGTTGAGCAGTTGAGTTGGGGACTTGAGGAGTTGGGGAGTTGAGTAGTTGGGGAGCTGAGGAGTTGGGGAGTTGAGGAATTGAGGAGTTGGGGAGTTGAGAAGTTGGGGAGTTGGGGAGTTGAGGAGTTGGGGAGTTGAGGAGTTGAGGATTTGGGGAGTTGAGGACTTGGGGAGTGGAGGAGTTGAGGAATTGGGGAGTTGAGTTGGGGAGTTGAGGAGTACAGGAGTTGGGTTGGGGAGTTGGGGAGTTGAGGAGTTGGTGAGTTGAAGAGTTGGGGAGTTGAGGAGTTGGGGAGTGGTGGAGTTGTGGAGTTGGGGAATTGAGCAGTTGGGGAGTTGAGGAGTTGAGGAGTTGGGGAGTTGAGGAGTTGAGGACTTGGGGAGTTGAGAACTTGGGGAGTGGAGGAGTTGAGGAGTTGTGGAGTTGAGTTGGGGAGTTGGGGAGTTGAGGACTTAGATATTTGGGGAGTTGGGGAGTTGGGGAGTTGATGACTTGAGGAGTTGGGGAGTTGAGGAGTTGGGGACTTGAGGAGTTGGGCAGTTGAGGAGTTGGGGAGTTGAGGAATTGAGGAGTTGAGGAGTTGGGGAGTTGTGGAGTTGAGGAGTTGATGTCTTGGGGAGTTGAGGACTTGGGGTGTGGAGGAGTTGGGGTGTTGAGTAGTTGGGTTGTTGAGGAGTTGGAGAGTTGTGGAGTTGAGTTGGGGAGTTGAGGAGTTGAGGACTTGGGGAGTTGAGTACTTGGGGAGTTGAGGAGTTGGGGTTTTGGGGAGTGGAGGAGTTGGGGAGTGGAGGAGTTGGGGAGTTGGGGCGTTGAGGAGTTGAGGAGTTGAGGAGTTGAGGAGGTGTTGGGGAGTTAAGGAATTGAGGGATCGAAGGGGAGTTGAGGAGTTGGGAAGTTGAGTTGAGGAGTTGGGGAGTTGACGAGTTGGGGGGGAGTTGAGGATTTGGGGAGTTGCGGAGCTGAGGAGTTGGGCAGTTAAGGAGTTGGGGAGTTGGGGAGTTGAGGAGTTGGGGAGTTGAGGACTTGGGGAGTGGAGGAGTTGGGGAGTGAATGAGTTGGGGAGTGGAGGAGTTGGGGAGTGGAGGAGTTGGGGGCCTTAAGGAATTGAGGAGTTGGGGAGATGAGGAGTTGGGGAGTTGTGGAGTTGGGGAGTTGAGTAGTTGCAGTGTTGGGGAGTTGGGGAATTGAGGAGTTGAGGAGTTGGGGACTTGAAGCCTTGGCGAGTTGAGGAGTTGGTAGTGGAGGATTTGGAGGGTTGGGGAGTTGAGGAGTTGAGGAGTTGAGGAGTTGGGGAGTTAAAGAGTTCAGAAGTTAAGTAGTTAAGGAGTTGAGGAGTTGGGGTGGAGTTAGTGAGTTGGGGAGTTGAGTAGTTGAGGAGTTGAGTTGTGGAGTTGGGGAGTTGAGGAGTTGCGGTGCTGGGGAGTTGAGTTGGGGAGTTGGGGGGAGTTGAGGAGTTGAGGAGTTGAGGTGTTGTGGAGTTGTGGAGTTGGGGAATTAAGGAGTTAAAGAGTTAAGGAGTTAAGGATTTGGGCTGGAATTAGTGAGTTGAGCCGTTGAGGAGTTGTGGTAATTGTGGAGTTGGGGAGTTGGAGTGCTGAGGAGTGGAGTTGAGGAGTTGGGGAGTTGAGGAGTTGAGTTGGGAAATTGAGGAGTTGAGCAGTTGAGTTGGGGAGTTGAGGAGTTGGGGAGTTGAGTAGTTGGGGAGCTGAGGAGTTGGAGAGTTGGGGAATTGAGTAGTTGGGGAGTTGAGAAGTTGGGGAGTTGGGGAGTTGAGGAGTTGGGGAGTTGAGGAGTTGAGGACTTGGGGAGTTGAGGAGTTGGGGAGTTGGGGAGTTGGGGAGTTGAGGAGTTGAGTTGGGGTTTGAGGAGTTGAGTTGTGAAGTTGAGGAGTTGGGGAGTTGAGTTGAGGAGTTGAGGAGTTGAGGACTTGGGGAGTTGAGGAGTTGAGGACTTGGGGAGTTGAGGAGTTGAGGACTTGAGGAGTTGGGGAGTTGAGGAGTTGGGGAGTTGAGGAGTTGGGCAGTTGAGGAATTGAGGAGTTGAGGAGTTGGGGAGTTGAGGAGTTGAGGAGTTGATTGCTTGGGGAGTTGAGGACCTGGGGTGTGGAGGAGTTGGGGAGTTGAGTAGTTGGGGAGTTGAGGAGTTGGAGAGTTGTGGAGTTGAGTTGGGGAGTTGAGGAGTTGTGGAGTTGAGTTGGTGAGTTGGGGAGTTGAGGAGTTGGGGTTTTGGGGAGTGGAGGAGTTGGGGAGTGGAGGAGTTGGGGAGTTGAGGAGTTGCGGAGTGGTGAAGTTGGTGAGTTGAGGAGTTGGGGAGTGGAGGAGTTGAGGAGTTGAGGAGTAGAGGAGATGGGGATTTGAGGACTTGAGGAGTTGAGTAGTTGGGGAGTTATAACTTGGCGAGTTGAAATGTTGGGAGTGGAGCAGTTGGAGAGTTGGCGAGTTGAGGAATTGGGAGTTGGGGCGTTGGGGAGTTGAGGAGATGGGGAGTTGGGGAGTTAAGGAATTTCGGAGTTGGGGATTTGGGGTGTAGTTAGGGAGTTGAGGAGTCGAGGATTTGGGGGGAGTTGGGTAGTTGAGGAGTTGGGGAGTTGGGGAGTTGGGGAGATGGGGAGTTAAGGAGTTAAGGAATTGGGGATTTGGGTTGGAGTTGAAGAGTTGGGGGA
This sequence comes from Pristiophorus japonicus, assembly GCF_044704955.1. Taxonomy (NCBI): domain Eukaryota; kingdom Metazoa; phylum Chordata; class Chondrichthyes; family Pristiophoridae; genus Pristiophorus; species Pristiophorus japonicus. Next base: position 69,862 of record NW_027250769.1, read on the forward strand.
GTTGGAGAGTTGCGGGGAGTTGAGGAGTTGGGGTGCTGGGGAGTTGAGTTGGGGAGTTGAGGAGTTGAGTTGGTGAGTTGTGGAGTTGGTGAGATGGAGTGTTGAGGAGTTGGGGAGTTGAGGAGTTGGGAAGCTGAGGAGTTGAGAATTTGAGGAGTTGGGGAGTTGAGTTGGGAGTCGAAGAGGTGAGGAGTTGAGTTGGGGAGTTGAGGAGTTGGGGAGTTGAGTTGCGGACTTGAGGAGTTTGGGAGTTGGGGAGTTGAGTTGGGGAGTTGAGGAGTTGGGCAGTTGAGGAGGTGGGGAGTTGAGGAGTTTGGGAGTTGGGGAGTTGAGTTGGGGAGTTGAGGAGTTGGGCAGTTGAGGAGGTGGGGAGTTGAGGAGTTGGGAAGTTGAGGAGTTGCGGAGTTGAGGATTTGGGGAGTTGGGGAGTTGAGGAGTTGGGGAGTTGAGGAGTTGGTAAGTTGAGGAGTTGTGGAGTTGGGGAGTTGGGGAGTTGAGGAGTTGTGGAGTTGGGGAGTTTGGGAGTTGAGCTGTTGGGGAGTTGGGGAATTGAGGCGTTGCAGAGTCGGGGAGTTGAGGAGTTGGGGAGTTGAGGAGTTGGGCAGTTGAGGAGTTGGGAAGTTGGGGTGTTATGGAATTGGGAGGAGTTGGGGAGTTGAGGAGCTGGGGAGTTGAGGAGTTGAGGACTTGGGGAGTTGAGGACTTCGGGAGTTGAGGAGTTGGGAAGTTGAGGAGTTGGGGAGTTGAGGATTTGGGGAGTTGGGGAGTTGAGGAGTTGGGGAGTTGAGGAGTTGGGGAGTTGAGGAGTTGTGGAGTTGGGGAGTTCCGTAGTTGGGGAGTTGAGGAGTTGGGGAGTTGGGGAGTTTGGGTGTTGAGATGTTGGGGAGTTGGGGAGTTGGGTAATTGAGGCGTTGCGGAGTTGGGGAGTTGAGGAGTTGAGGAGTTGGGGAGTTGAGGAGTTGTGGAGTTGGGGAGTTCGGGAGTTGAGATGTTGGGGAGTTGGAGAGTTGGGTAATTGAGGCGTTTTGGAGTTGGGGAGTTGAGGAGTTGAGGAGTTGGGGACTTGAAGCCTTGGCGAGTTGAGGAGTTGGTAGTGGAGGATTTGGAGGGTTGGGGAGTTGAGGAGTTGAGGAGTTGAGGAGTTGGGGAGTTAAAGAGTTCAGAAGTTAAGTAGTTAAGGAGTTGAGGAGTTGGGGTGGAGTTAGTGAGTTGGGGAGTTGAGTAGTTGAGGAGTTGAGGAGTTGAGTTGTGGAGTTGGGGAGTTGAGGAGTTGCGGTGCTGGGGAGTTGAGTTGAGGAGTTGGGGGGAGTTGAGGAGTTGAGGAGTTGAGGTGTTGTGGAGTTGTGGAGTTGGGGAATTAAGGAGTTAAAGAGTTAAGGAGTTAAGGATTTGGGCTGGAATTAGTGAGTTGAGCCGTTGAGGAGTTGTGGTAATTGTGGAGTTGGGGAGTTGGAGTGCTGAGGAGTGGAGTTGAGGAGTTGGGGAGTTGAGGAGTTGAGTTGGGAAATTGAGGAGTTGAGCAGTTGAGTTGGGGAGTTGAGGAGTTGGGGAGTTGAGTAGTTGGGGAGCTGAGGAGTTGGAGAGTTGGGGAATTGAGTAGTTGGGGAGTTGAGAAGTTGGGGAGTTGGGGAGTTGAGGAGTTGGGGAGTTGAGGAGTTGAGGACTTGGGGAGTTGAGGAGTTGGGGAGTTGGGGAGTTGGGGAGTTGAGGAGTTGAGTTGGGGTTTGAGGAGTTGAGTTGTGAAGTTGAGGAGTTGGGGAGTTGAGTTGGGGAGTTGAGGAGTTGAGGAGTTGGGGAGTTGAGGAGTTGAGGACTTGGGGAGTTGAGGAGTTGAGGACTTGAGGAGTTGGGGAGTTGAGGAGTTGGGGAGTTGAGGAGTTGGGCAGTTGAGGAATTGAGGAGTTGAGGAGTTGGGGAGTTGAGGAGTTGAGGAGTTGATGGCTTGGGGAGTTGAGGACCTGGGGTGTGGAGGAGTTGGGGAGTTGAGTAGTTGGGGAGTTGAGGAGTTGGAGAGTTGTGGAGTTGAGTTGGGGAGTTGAGGAGTTGAGGAGTTGAGTTGGTGAGTTGGGGAGTTGAGGAGTTGGGGTTTTGGGGAGTGGAGGAGTTGGGGAGTGGAGGAGTTGGGGAGTTGAGGAGTTGCGGAGTGGTGAAGTTGGTGAGTTGAGGAGTTGGGGAGTGGAGGAGTTGAGGAGTTGAGGAGTAGAGGAGATGGGGATTTGAGGACTTGAGGAGTTGAGTAGTTGGGGAGTTATAACTTGGCGAGTTGAAATGTTGGGAGTGGAGCAGTCGGAGAGTTGGCGAGTTGAGGAATTGGGAGTTGGGGCGTTGGGGAGTTGGGGAGATGGGGAGTTGGGGAGTTAAGGAATTTAGGAGTTGGGGATTTGGGGTGTAGTTAGGGAGTTGAGGAGTCGAGGATTTGGGGGGAGTTGGGTAGTTGAGGAGTTGGGGAGTTGGGGAGTTGGGGAGATGGGGAGTTAAGGAGTTAAGGAATTGGGGATTTGGGTTGGAGTTGAAGAGTTGGGGGAGTTGGAGAGTTGCGGGGAGTTGAGGAGTTGGGGTGCTGGGGAGTTGAGTTGGGGAGTTGAGGAGTTGAGTTGGTGAGTTGTGGAGTTGGTGAGATGGAGTGTTGAGGAGTTGGGGAGTTGAGGAGTTGGGAAGCTGAGGAGTTGAGAATTTGAGGAGTTGGGGAGTTGAGTTGGGAGTCGAAGAGGTGAGGAGTTGAGTTGGGGAGTTGAGGAGTTGGGGAGTTGAGTTGCGGACTTGAGGAGTTTGGGAGTTGGGGAGTTGAGTTGGGGAGTTGAGGAGTTGGGCAGTTGAGGAGGTGGGGAGTTGAGGAGTTTGGGAGTTGGGGAGTTGAGTTGGGGAGTTGAGGAGTTGGGCAGTTGAGGAGGTGGGGAGTTGAGGAGTTGGGAAGTTGAGGAGTTGCGGAGTTGAGGATTTGGGGAGTTGGGGAGTTGAGGAGTTGGGGAGTTGAGGAGTTGGGAAGTTGAGGAGTTGTGGAGTTGGGGAGTTGGGGAGTTGAGGAGTTGTGGAGTTGGGGAGTTTGGGAGTTGAGCTGTTGGGGAGTTGGGGAATTGAGGCGTTGCGGAGTCGGGGAGTTGAGGAGTTGGGGAGTTGAGGAGTTGGGCAGTTGAGGAGTTGGGAAGTTGGGGTGTTATGGAATTGGGAGGAGTTGGGGAGTTGAGGAGCTGGGGAGTTGAGGAGTTGAGGACTTGGGGAGTTGAGGACTTCGGGAGTTGAGGAGTTGGGAAGTTGAGGAGTTGGGGAGTTGAGGATTTGGGGAGTTGGGGAGTTGAGGAGTTGGGGAGTTGAGGAGTTGGGGAGTTGAGGAGTTGTGGAGTTGGGGAGTTCCGTAGTTGGGGAGTTGAGGAGTTGGGGAGTTGGGGAGTTTGGGTGTTGAGATGTTGGGGAGTTGGGGAGTTGGGTAATTGAGGCGTTGCGGAGTTGGGGAGTTGAGGAGTTGAGGAGTTGGGGAGTTGAGGAGTTGTGGAGTTGGGGAGTTCGGGAGTTGAGATGTTGGGGTGTTGGAGAGTTGGGTAATTGAGGCGTTTTGGAGTTGGGGAGTTGAGGAGTTGGGGAGTTGGGGAGTTGAGGAGTTGAGACGTTGTGGAGTTGGGGAGTTGGGGTGTTGAGTAGTTGCGGAGTTGGGGAGTTGGGGAATTGAGGAGTTGAGGAGTTGGGGAGTTGAAGCCTTGGCGAGTTGAGGAGTTGGGAGTGGTGGAGTTGGAGAGTTGGGGAGTTGGGGAGATGAGAAGTTGAGGAGTTGAGGAGTTGGGGAGTTAAAGAGTTAAGAAGTTAAGGAGTTAAGGAGTTGAGGAGTTGGGGTGGAATTAGTGATTTGGGGAGTTGAGGAGTTGGGGTGCTAGGGAGTTGAGTTGGGGAGTTGGGGGGAGTTGAGGAGTTGAGGAGTTGGGGTGCTGGGGAGTTGAGTTGGGGAGTTGGGGGGAGTTGAGGAGTTGAGGAGTTGAGGAGTTGAGGATTTGTGGAGTTGTGGAGTTGGGGAGTTAAGAAGTTTAAGAATTAAGAAGTTAAGGATTTGGAGTTAGTGAGTTGAGCAGTTGAGGAGTTGGGGGGAGTTGTGGAGTTGGGGAGTTGGGGTGCTGAGTAGTGGAGTTGAGGAGTTGGGGAGTTGGGGAGTTGAGGAGTTGGGGAGTTGAGGAGTTGAGTTGGGGACTTGAGGAGTTGGGGAGTTGAGTAGTTGGGGAGCTGAGGAGTTGGGGAGTTGAGGAATTGAGGAGTTGGGGAGTTGAGAAGTTGGGGAGTTGGGGAGTTGAGGAGTTGGGGAGTTGAGGAGTTGAGGATTTGGGGAGTTGAGGACTTGGGGAGTGGAGGAGTTGAGGAGTTGGGGAGTTGAGGAGTTGAGGATTTGGGGAGTTGAGGATTGGGGAGTGGAGGAGTTGAGGAATTGGGGAGTTGAGTTGGGGAGTTGAGGAGTACAGGAGTTGGGTTGGGGAGTTGGGGAGTTGAGGAGTTGGCGAGTTGAAGAGTTGGGGAGGTGAGGAGTTGGAGAGTGGTGGAGTTGGGGAGTTGGGGAATTGAGCAGTTGGGGAGTTGAGGAGTTGAGTAGTTGGGGAGTTGAGGAGTTGAGGACTTGGGGAGTTGAGGACATGGGGAGTGGAGGAGTTGAGGAGTTGGGGAGTTGAGTTGGGGAGTTGAGGAGTGGAGGAGTTGAGTTGGGGAGTTGGGGAGTTGAGGAGTTGGGGAGTTGAAGAGTTGGTGTGTTGAGGAGTTGGGGAGTTGAGGAGTTGAGGAGGTGGGGAGTGGATGACTTTGGGAGTTGAGGAGTTGAGGAGTTGGGGAGTTGAGGACTTGGCGAGTTGAGGAGTTGGGAGTGGAGCAGTTGGAGAGTTGGGGAGTTGAGGAATTGGGGAGTTGGGGTGTTGGGAGATGGGGAGTTGGTGAGTTAACGAGTTAAGGAGTTGGAGATTTGTGGTGGAGTTAGGGAGTTGAGGATTTGTGGAGTTGGGGGTAGTTGGGGTGTTGAGGAATTGGGGAGTTGGGGAGTTTTGGAGATGGGGAGTTGGTGAGTTAAGGAGTTAAGGAGTTGGGAATTTTTGGTGGAGTTGAGGAGTTGGGGCAGTTGGGGAGTTGGGGGAGTTGATGAGTTGGGGAGTTGGGGATTTGAGGAGTTGGGGAGTTGGGGAGTTGAGGAGTTGAGGGTTTGAGGAGCTGGGGAATTGAGTTGGGGAGTTGAGGAGGTGAGGAGTTGAGTTGGGGAGTTGAGGAGTTGGGCAGTTGAGTTGGGGAGTTGGGGGCTTGAGGAGTTGGGGAGTTGGGGTGTTGGGGAGTTGAGGCCGTTGAGGAGTTGGGAAGTTGAGGGTGAGTTGGGGAGTTGAGGAGTTGGGTAGTTGGGGATTTGAGAACTTGGGGAGTTTAGGAGTTCCGGAGTTGGGGTGTTGGGGAGTTGAGGCGGTGAGGAGTTGGGAAGTTGAGAGGGAGTTGGGGAGTTGAGGAATTGAGGAGTTGGGGAGTTGAGGGGTTGGGGAGATGAGGAGTTGGGGAGTTGTGGAGTTGAGACGTTGTGGAGTTGGGGAGTTGTGGAGTTGAGTCGTTGCGGAGTTGGGGAGTTGGGGAATTGAGGAGTTGAGGAGTTGGGGAGTTGAAGCCTTGGCGAGTTGAGGAGTTGGGAGTGGAGGAGTTGGAGAGTTGGGGAGTTGGGGAGTTGAGAAGTTGAGGAGTTGAGGAGTTGGGGAGTTAAAGAGTTAAGAAGTTAAGGAGTAAAGGAGTTGAGGAGTTGGGGTGGAATTAGTGATTTGGGGAGTTGAGGAGTTGGGGTGCTGGGAGTTAAATTGGGGAGTTGAGGAGTTGAGGAGTTGAGTTGTGGAGTTGGGGAGTTGAGGAGTTGGGGTGCTGGTGAGTTGAGTTGGGGAGAGTTGAGGAGTTGAGGAGTTGAGGAGTTGTGGAGTTGCGGGGAGTTGTGGAGTTGGGGTGCTGGGAGTTGAGGTGGGGAGTTGGGGAGTTGGGGAGTTGAAGCGTTGAGTTGGGGAGTTGAGGAGTTGAGTTGCTGGGGAGTTGAGTTGGGGAGTTGAGGAGTTGAGGTGATGGTGAGTTGAGGAGTTGGGGAGTTGAGGAGTTGGGGATTTGAGGATTTGGGGAGTTGAATTGTGGAGTTGAGGTGTGGGGAGTTGAGGAGTTGCAGAGTTGAGGAGTTGGGGAGTTGAGGAGTTGGGGAGTTGAGGAGTTGGGGAGTTGGGGAGTGGAGGAGTTGGGGAGTTGGGGAGTTGGTGAGTTGAGGAGTTGAGGAGTTGAGGAGTTGGGGAGTTGAGGAATGGGAAGTTGGGGAGTGGAGGAGTTGTGGAGTTGAGGAGTTGGGGAGTTGGGGAGTTGAGTAGTTCGGGAGTTGAGTAATTGGGGAGTTGAGTAGTTGGGGAGTGGAGGAGTTTGGGAGTGGAGGAGTTGGGGAGTGGATAAGGTGGGGAGTTGTGGAGTTGGGGAGTTGGGGAGTTGAGGAGTTGAGGAGTTGAAGAGTGGGGGAGTTGGGGAGTTGGGGAGATGGGGACATGGGAGATGGGGAGTTGGGGAGTTCAGGAGTTAAGGAGTTAAGGAGTTCGGGATTTGGGGTGGAGTTAGGGAGTTGAGGAGTTGAGGAGTTAAGGAGTTATGGAGTTTTTAAATGGGGTGGAATTAATGAGTTGAGGAGTTGATGAGTTGCGTGGGGAGTTGGAGAGTTGGGGAGAGTTGAGGAGTTGGGGTGCTGGGGAGTTGAGTTGGGGAGTTGAGGAGTTAAGTTGGTGAGTTGGGGAGTTGGGGAGATGGGGTTTTGAGGATTTGGGGTGTTGGGGAGCTGAGGAGTTGAGGAGTTGAGGATTTGAGGAGCTGGGGAGTTGAGTTGGGAGTTGAAGAGTTGAGGAGTTGAGTTGGGGAGTTGAGGAGTTGGGGAGTTGAGTTGCGGAGTTAAGGAGTTTGGGAGTTGGTGAGCTGAGGACTTGGGCAGTTGAGGAGTTGGGGAGTTGAGGATTTGGGGAATTGAGGAGTTGGGGAGTAAACGAGATAAGGAGATAAGGAGTTAAGGAGTTAAGGAGTTGAGGAGTTGGGGTGGAGTTCGTGAGTTGAGGAGTTGGGGGAAGTTGGGGAGTTGGGGAGTTGGGATGCTGGGGATTTGAGTTGGGGAGTTGAGGAGTTGAGTTGGGGAGTTGAGGACGTAGTATATTTGGGGAGTTGGGGAGTTGGGAAGTTGAGGAGTTGAGTTGGGGAGTTGAGGAGTTGAGGAGTTGAGTTAGGGAGTTGAGGAGTTGGGGAGTTGAGGAATTGAGGAGTTGGGGAGTTGAAGAGTTGGGAAGTTGAGGAGTTGGGGAGTTGGGGAGTTGAGGAGTTGGGCAGTTGAGGAGTTGGGGTGTGGAGGAGTTGAGGAGTTGAGAAGTTGGGGAGTTGAGGAGTTGGAGAGTTGTGGAGTTGAAGGATTTGAGGAGTTGAGTTGGCGAGTTGGGGAGTTGAGGAGTTGGGGAGTTGGGGAGTGGAGGAGTTGGGGAGTGGAGGAGTTGGGGAGTTGGGGAGTTAAGGAGTTGGGGAGTGGTGGAGTTGGTGAGTTGAGGAGTTGGGGATTGGAGGAGTTGAGGAGTTGAGGAGTGGAGTTGAGGAGTTGGGGAGTTGAGGAGTTGGGGAGTTGAGGAGTAGAGATGGGAATTTGAGGAGTTGAGCAGTTGAGTTGGGGACTTGAGGAGTTGGGGAGTTGAGTAGTTGGGGAGCTGAGGAGTTGGGGAGTTGAGGAATTGTGGAGTTGGGGAGTTGTGAATTTGGGGAGTTGGGGCGTTGACGAGATGGGGAGTTGAGGAGTTGAGGACTTGGGGAGTTGAGGACTTGGGGAGTGGAGGCGTTGAGGAGTTGGGGAGTTGAGTTGGGGAGTTGAGGAGTTGAGGACTTGGGGAGTTGAGGAGTTGAGGACTTGGGGAGTTGAGGACTTGGGGAGTGGAGGAGTTGAGGAGTTGGAGAGTTGAGTTGGGGAGTTGAGGAGTGGAGGAGTTGAGTTGGGGAGTTGGGGAGTTGAGGAGTTGAGGAGTTGAGGAGTTGAGGAGTTGGGGAGTAGATGACTTTGGGAGTTGAGGAGTTGAGGAGTTGGGGAGTTGATGAATTGGCGAGTTGAAGAGTTGGGAGTGCAGGAGTTGGAGAGTTGGGGGGTTGAGTCATTGGGGAGTTGGGGAGTTCGGGAGATGGGGAGTTGGTGTGTTAAGGAGTTAAGGAGTTGGAGATTTGGTGTGGAGTTAGGCAGTTGAGGATTTGTGGAGTTGGGGGTAGTTGGGGAGTTGAGGAATTGGGGAGTTGGGGAGTTTTGGAGATGGGGAGTTGGTGAGTTGAGGAGTTAAGGAGTTGGGAATTTTTGGTGGAGTTGAGGAGTTGGGGCAGTTGGGGAGTTGGGGGAGTTGATGAGTTGGGGAGTTGGGGAGTTGAGGAGTTGGGGAGTTGGGGAGTTGAGGAGTTGAGGATTTGAGGAGCTGGGGAATTGAGTTGGGGAGTTGAGGAGGTGAGGAGTTGAGTTGGGGAGTTGAGGAGTTGGGCAGTTGAGTTGGGGAGTTGGGGACTTGAGGAGTTGGGGAGTTGGGGTGTTGGGGAGTTGAGGCCGTTGAGGAGTTGGGAAGTTGAGGGTGAGTTGGGGAGTTGAGGAGTTGGGTAGTTGGGGATTTGAGAAGTTGGGGAGCTTAGGAGTTCCCGAGTTGGGATGTTGGGGAGTTGAGGCGTTGAGGAGTTGGGAAGTTGAGAGGGAGTTGGGGAGTTGAGGAGTTGAGGAGTTGGGGAGTTGAGGGGTTGGGGAGATGAGGAGTTGGGGAGTTGTGGAGTTGAGACGTTGTGGAGTTGTGGAGTTTGGGAGTTGAATAGTTGCGGAGTTGGGGAGTTGGGGAATTGAGGAGTTGAGGAGTTGGGGAGTTGAAGCCTTGGCGAGTTGAGGAGTTGGGAGTGGAGGAGTTGGAGAGTTGGGGAGTTGGGGAGTTGAGAGGTTGAGGAGTTGAGGAGTTGGGGATTGGAGGAGTTGAGGAGTGGAGGAGTTGGGAGTGGAGGAGTTGGGGAGTGGAGGAGTTGGGGGGTGGAGGAGTTGGGGGGTTGGGGAATTGAGGAGTTGGGGAGTTGGAGAATTGAGTAGTTGGGTAGTTGAGGACTTGAGGAGTTGGGGAGATGAGGAGTTGGGGAGATGAGGAGTTGGGGAGTTGTGGAGTTGAGGCGTTGTGGAGTTGGGGAGTTGGGGAGTTGAGTAGTTGCGGAGTTGGGGATTTGGGCAATTGAGGAGTTGAGGAGTTGGGGAGTTGAAGCCTTGGCGAGTTGAGGAGTTGGGAGTGGAGGAGTTGGAGAGTTGGGGAGTTGAGAAGTTGAGGAGTTGAGGAGTTGGGGAGTTAAAGAGTTAAGAAGTTAAGGAGTTAAGAAGTTGAGGAGTTGGGGTGGAATTAGTGAGTTGGGGAGTTGAGGAGTTGGGGTGCTGGGAGTTGAATTGGGGAGTTGAGGAGTTGACGAGTTGAGTTGTGGAGTTGGGGAGTTGAGGAGTTGTGGTGCTGGGGAGTTGAGTTGGGGAGTTGGGGGGAGTTGAGGAGTTGAGGAGTTGGGGTGCTGGGGAGTTGAGTTGGGGAGCTGGGGGGAGTTGAGGAGTTGAGGAGTTGAGGATTTGTGGAGTTGTGGAGTTGGGGAGTTGAGGATTTGGGGTGGAGTTAGTGAGTTGAGCAGTTGAGGAGTTGGGGGGAATTGTGGAGTTGGGGAGTTGGGGTGCTGAGGAGTGGAGTTGAGGAGTTGGGGAGTTGAGGAGTTGGGGAGTTGAGGAGTTGAGTTGGGAATTTGAGGAGTTGAGCAGTTGAGTTGGGGACTTGAGGAGTTGGGGAGTTGAGTAGTTGGGGAGCTGAGGAGTTGGGGAGTTGAGGAATTGAGGAGTTGGGGAGTCTAGAAGTTGGGGAGTTGGGGAGTTGAGGAGTTGGGGAGTTGAGGAGTTGAGGATTTGGGGAGTTGAGGACTTGGGGAGTGGAGGAGTTGAGGAATTGGGGAGTTGAGTTGGGGATTTGATGAGTTGAGTTGGGAATTTGAGGAGTTGAGCAGTTGAGTTGGGGACTTGAGGAGTTGGGGAGTTGAGTAGTTGGGGAGCTGAGGAGTTGGGGAGTTGAGGAATTGAGGAGTTGGGGAGTTGAGAAGTTGGGGAGTTGGGGAGTTGAGGAGTTGGGGAGTTGAGGAGTTGAGGATTTGGGGAGTTGAGGACTTGGGGAGTGGAGGAGTTGAGGAATTGGGGAGTTGAGTTGGGGAGTTGAGGAGTACAGGAGTTGGGTTGGGGAGTTGGGGAGTTGAGGAGTTGGCGAGTTGAAGAGTTGGTGAGTTGAGGAGTTGGGGAGTGGTGGAGTTGAGGACTTGGGGAGTTGAGGACTTGGGGAGTGGAGGAGTTGAGGAGTTGGGGAGTTGAGTTGGGGTGTTGAGGAGTGGAGGAGTTGAGTTGGGGAGTTGAGGAGTTGAGGAGTTGGGGAGTTGATGAATTGGCGAGTTGAAGAGTTGGGAGTGCAGGAGTTGGAGAGTTGGGGGGTTGAGTAATTGGGGAGTTGGGGAGTTCGGGAGATGGGGAGTTGGTGTGTTAAGGAGTTAAGGAGTTGGAGATTTGGTGTGGAGTTAGGCAGTTGAGGATTTGTGGAGTTGGGGGTAGTTGGGGAGTTGAGGAATTGGGGAGTTGGGGAGTTTTGGAGATGGGGAGTTGGTGAGTTGAGGAGTTAAGGAGTTGGGAATTTTTGGTGGAGTTGAGGAGTTGGGGCAGTTGGGGAGTTGGGGGAGTTGATGAGTTGGGGAGTTGGGGAGTTGAGGAGTTGGGGAGTTGGGGAGTTGAGGAGTTGAGGATTTGAGGAGCTGGGGAATTGAGTTGGGGAGTTGAGGAGGTGAGGAGTTGAGTTGGGGAGTTGAGGAGTTGGGCAGTTGAGTTGGGGAGTTGGGGACTTGAGGAGTTGGGGAGTTGGGGTGTTGGGGAGTTGAGGCCGTTGAGGAGTTGGGAAGTTGAGGGTGAGTTGGGGAGTTGAGGAGTTGGGTAGTTGGGGATTTGAGAAGTTGGGGAGCTTAGGAGTTCCCGAGTTGGGATGTTGGGGAGTTGAGGCGTTGAGGAGTTGGAAGTTGAGAGGGAGTTGGGGAGTTGAGGAGTTGGGGAGTTGAGGGGTTGGGGAGATGAGGAGTTGGGGAGTTGTGGAGTTGAGACGTTGTGGAGTTGTGGAGTTTGGGAGTTGAATAGTTGCGGAGTTGGGGAGTTGGGGAATTGAGGAGTTGAGGAGTTGGGGAGTTGAAGCCTTGGCGAGTTGAGGAGTTGGGAGTGGAGGAGTTGGAGAGTTGGGGAGTTGGGGAGTTGAGAGGTTGAGGAGTTGAGGAGTTGGGGATTGGAGGAGTTGAGGAGTGGAGGAGTTGGGAGTGGAGGAGTTGGGGAGTGGAGGAGTTGGGGGGTGGAGGAGTTGGGGGGTTGGGGAATTGAGGAGTTGGGGAGTTGGGGAGTTGGAGAATTGAGTAGTTGGGTAGTTGAGGACTTGAGGAGTTGGGGAATTGAGGAGTTGGGGAGATGAGGAGTTGGGGAGTTGTGGAGTTGAGGCGTTGTGGAGTTGGGGAGTTGGGGAGTTGAGTAGTTGCGGAGTTGGGGATTTGCGGAATTGAGGAGTTGAGGAGTTGGGGAGTTGAAGCCTTGGCGAGTTGAGGAGTTGGGAGTGGAGGAGTTGGAGAGTTGGGGAGTTGAGAAGTTGAGGAGTTGAGGAGTTGGGGAGTTAAAGAGTTAAGAAGTTAAGGAGTTAAGAAGTTGAGGAGTTGGGGTGGAATTAGTGAGTTGGGGAGTTGAGGAGTTGGGGTGCTGGGAGTTGAATTGGGGAGTTGAGGAGTTGACGAGTTGAGTTGTGGAGTTGGGGAGTTGAGGAGTTGTGGTGCTGGGGAGTTGAGTTGGGGAGTTGGGGGGAGTTGAGGAGTTGAGGAGTTGGGGTGCTGGGGAGTTGAGTTGGGGAGCTGGGGGGAGTTGAGGAGTTGAGGAGTTGAGGATTTGTGGAGTTGTGGAGTTGGGGAGTTGAGGATTTGGGGTGGAGTTGAGGAGTTGGGGAGTTGAGGAGTTGGGGAGTTGAGGAGTTGAGTTGGGAATTTGAGGAGTTGAGCAGTTGAGTTGGGGACTTGAGGAGTTGGGGAGTTGAGTAGTTGGGGAGCTGAGGAGTTGGGGAGTTGAGGAATTGAGGAGTTGGGGAGTCTAGAAGTTGGGGAGTTGGGGAGTTGAGGAGTTGCGGAGTTGAGGAGTTGAGGATTTGGGGAGTTGAGGACTTGGGGAGTGGAGGAGTTGAGGAATTGGGGAGTTGAGTTGGGGATTTGATGAGTTGAGTTGGGAATTTGAGGAGTTGAGCAGTTGAGTTGGGGACTTGAGGAGTTGGGGAGTTGAGTAGTTGGGGAGCTGAGGAGTTGGGGAGTTGAGGAATTGAGGAGTTGGGGAGTTGAGAAGTTGGGGAGTTGGGGAGTTGAGGAGTTGGGGAGTTGAGGAGTTGAGGATTTGGGGAGTTGAGGACTTGGGGAGTGGAGGAGTTGAGGAATTGGGGAGTTGAGTTGGGGAGTTGAGGAGTACAGGAGTTGGGTTGGGGAGTTGGGGAGTTGAGGAGTTGGCGAGTTGAAGAGTTGGTGAGTTGAGGAGTTGGGGAGTGGTGGAGTTGGGGAGTTGGGGAATTGAGCAGTTGGGGAGTTGAGGAGTTGAGGAGTTGGGGAGTTGGGGAATTGAGGAGTTGAGGAGTTGGGGAGTTGAAGCCTTGGCGAGTTGAGGAGTTGGGAGTGGAGGAGTTGGAGAGTTGGGGAGTTGGGGAGTTGAGAGGTTGAGGAGTTGAGGAGTTGGGGATTGGAGGAGTTGAGGAGTGGAGGAGTTGGGGAGTGGAGGAGTTGGGGGGTGGAGGAGTTGGGGGGTTGGGGAATTGAGGAGTTGGGGAGTTGGGGAGTTGGAGAATTGAGTAGTTGGGTAGTTGAGGACTTGAGGAGTTGGGGAATTGAGGAGTTGGGGAGATGAGGAGTTGGGGAGTTGTGGAGTTGAGGCGTTGTGGAGTTGGGGAGTTGGGGAGTTGAGTAGTTGCGGAGTTGGGGATTTGCGGAATTGAGGAGTTGAGGAGTTGGGGAGTTGAAGCCTTGGCGAGTTGAGGAGTTGGGAGTGGAGGAGTTGGAGAGTTGGGGAGTTGAGAAGTTGAGGAGTTGAGGAGTTGGGGAGTTAAAGAGTTAAGAAGTTAAGGAGTTAAGAAGTTGAGGAGTTGGGGTGGAATTAGTGAGTTGGGGAGTTGAGGAGTTGGGGTGCAGGGAGTTGAATTGGGGAGTTGAGGAGTTGACGAGTTGAGTTGTGGAGTTGGGGAGTTGAGGAGTTGTGGTGCTGGGGAGTTGAGTTGGGGAGTTGGGGGGAGTTGAGGAGTTGAGGAGTTGGGGTGCTGGGGAGTTGAGTTGGGGAGCTGGGGGGAGTTGAGGAGTTGAGGAGTTGAGGATTTGTGGAGTTGTGGAGTTGGGGAGTTGAGGATTTGGGGTGGAGTTAGTGAGTTGAGCAGTTGAGGAGTTGGGGGGAATTGTGGAGTTGGGGAGTTGGGGTGCTGAGGAGTGGAGTTGAGGAGTTGGGGAGTTGAGGAGTTGGGGAGTTGAGGAGTTGAGTTGGGAATTTGAGGAGTTGAGCAGTTGAGTTGGGGACTTGAGGAGTTGGGGAGTTGAGTAGTTGGGGAGCTGAGGAGTTGGGGAGTTGAGGAATTGAGGAGTTGGGGAGTCTAGAAGTTGGGGAGTTGGGGAGTTGAGGAGTTGGGGAGTTGAGGAGTTGAGGATTTGGGGAGTTGAGGACTTGGGGAGTGGAGGAGTTGAGGAATTGGGGAGTTGAGTTGGGGATTTGATGAGTTGAGTTGGGAATTTGAGGAGTTGAGCAGTTGAGTTGGGGACTTGAGGAGTTGGGGAGTTGAGTAGTTGGGGAGCTGAGGAGTTGGGGAGTTGAGGAATTGAGGAGTTGGGGAGTTGAGAAGTTGGGGAGTTGGGGAGTTGAGGAGTTGGGGAGTTGAGGAGTTGAGGATTTGGGAAGTTGAGGACTTGGGGAGTGGAGGAGTTGAGGAATTGGGGAGTTGAGTTGGGGAGTTGAGGAGTACAGGAGTTGGGTTGGGGAGTTGGGGAGTTGAGGAGTTGGCGAGTTGAAGAGTTGGTGAGTTGAGGAGTTGGGGAGTGGTGGAGTTGGGGAGTTGCGGAATTGAGCAGTTGGGGAGTTGAGGAGTTGAGGAGTTGGGGAGTTGAGTTGGGGTGTTGAGGAGTGGAGGAGTTGAGTTGGGGAGTTGGGGAGTTGAGGAGTTGGGGAGTTGAAGAGTTGGTGAGTTGAGGAGTTGGGGAGTTGAGGAGTTGAGGAGGTGGGGAGTGGCTGACTTTGGGAGTTGAGGAGTTGAGGAGTTGGGGAGTTGAGGACTTGGCGAGTTGAAGAGTTGGGAGTGCAGGAGTTGGAGAGTTGGGGGGTTGAGTAATTGGGGAGTTGGGGAGTTCGGGAGATGGGGAGTTGGTGTGTTAAGGAGTTAAGGAGTTGGAGATTTGGTGTGGAGTTAGGCAGTTGAGGATTTGTGGAGTTGGGGGTAGTTGGGGAGTTGAGGAATTGGGGAGTTGGGGAGTTTTGGAGATGGGGAGTTGGTGAGTTGAGGAGTTAAGGAGTTGGGAATTTTTGGTGGAGTTGAGGAGTTGGGGCAGTTGGGGAGTTGGGGGAGTTGATGAGTTGGGGAGTTGGGGAGTTGAGGAGTTGGGGAGTTGGGGAGTTGAGGAGTTGAGGATTTGAGGAGCTGGGGAATTGAGTTGGGGAGTTGAGGAGGTGAGGAGTTGAGTTGGGGAGTTGAGGAGTTGGGCAGTTGAGTTGGGGAGTTGGGGACTTGAGGAGTTGGGGAGTTGGGGTGTTGGGGAGTTGAGGCCGTTGAGGAGTTGGGAAGTTGAGGGTGAGTTGGGGAGTTGAGGAGTTGGGTAGTTGGGGATTTGAGAAGTTGGGGAGCTTAGGAGTTCCCGAGTTGGGATGTTGGGGAGTTGAGGCGTTGAGGAGTTGGGAAGTTGAGAGGGAGTTGGGGAGTTGAGGAGTTGAGGAGTTGGGGAGTTGAGGGGTTGGGGAGATGAGGAGTTGGGGAGTTGTGGAGTTGAGACGTTGTGGAGTTGTGGAGTTTGGGAGTTGAATAGTTGCGGAGTTGGGGAGTTGGGGAATTGAGGAGTTGAGGAGTTGGGGAGTTGAAGCCTTGGCGAGTTGAGGAGTTGGGAGTGGAGGAGTTGGAGAGTTGGGGAGTTGGGGAGTTGAGAGGTTGAGGAGTTGAGGAGTTGGGGATTGGAGGAGTTGAGGAGTGGAGGAGTTGGGAGTGGAGGAGTTGGGGAGTGGAGGAGTTGGGGGGTGGAGGAGTTGGGGGGTTGGGGAATTGAGGAGTTGGGGAGTTGGGGAGTTGGAGAATTGAGTAGTTGGGTAGTTGAGGACTTGAGGAGTTGGGGAATTGAGGAGTTGGGGAGATGAGGAGTTGGGGAGTTGTGGAGTTGAGGCGTTGTGGAGTTGGGGAGTTGGGGAGTTGAGTAGTTGCGGAGTTGGGGATTTGGGCAATTGAGGAGTTGAGGAGTTGGGGAGTTGAAGCCTTGGCGAGTTGAGGAGTTGGGAGTGGAGGAGTTGGAGAGTTGGGGAGTTGAGAAGTTGAGGAGTTGAGGAGTTGGGGAGTTAAAGAGTTAAGAAGTTAAGGAGTTAAGAAGTTGAGGAGTTGGGGTGGAATTAGTGAGTTGGGGAGTTGAGGAGTTGGGGTGCTGGGAGTTGAATTGGGGAGTTGAGGTGTTGACGAGTTGAGTTGTGGAGTTGGGGAGTTGAGGAGTTGTGGTGCTGGGGAGTTGAGTTGGGGAGTTGGGGGGAGTTGAGGAGTTGAGGAGTTGGGGTGCTGGGGAGTTGAGTTGGGGAGCTGGGGGGAGTTGAGGAGTTGAGGAGTTGAGGATTTGTGGAGTTGTGGAGTTGGGGAGTTGAGGATTTGGGGTGGAGTTAGTGAGTTGAGCAGTTGAGGAGTTGGGGGGAATTGTGGAGTTGGGGAGTTGGGGTGCTGAGGAGTGGAGTTGAGGAGTTGGGGAGTTGAGGAGTTGGGGAGTTGAGGAGTTGAGTTGGGAATTTGAGGAGTTGAGCAGTTGAGTTGGGGACTTGAGGAGTTGGGGAGTTGAGTAGTTGGGGAGCTGAGGAGTTGGGGAGTTGAGGAATTGAGGAGTTGGGGAGTCTAGAAGTTGGGGAGTTGGGGAGTTGAGGAGTTGGGGAGTTGAGGAGTTGAGGATTTGGGGAGTTGAGGACTTGGGGAGTGGAGGAGTTGAGGAATTGGGGAGTTGAGTTGGGGATTTGATGAGTTGAGTTGGGAATTTGAGGAGTTGAGCAGTTGAGTTGGGGACTTGAGGAGTTGGGGAGTTGAGTAGTTGGGGAGCTGAGGAGTTGGGGAGTTGAGGAATTGAGGAGTTGGGGAGTTGAGAAGTTGGGGAGTTGGGGAGTTGAGGAGTTGGGGAGTTGAGGAGTTGAGGATTTGGGGAGTTGAGGACTTGGGGAGTGGAGGAGTTGAGGAATTGGGGAGTTGAGTTGGGGAGTTGAGGAGTACAGGAGTTGGGTTGGGGAGTTGGGGAGTTGAGGAGTTGGCGAGTTGAAGAGTTGGTGAGTTGACGAGTTGGGGAGTGGTGGAGTTGGGGAGTTGCGGAATTGAGCAGTTGGGGAGTTGAGGAGTTGAGGAGTTGGGGAGTTGAGGAGTTGAGGACTTGGGGAGTTGAGGACTTGGGGAGTGGAGGAGTTGAGGAGTTGGGGAGTTGAGTTGGGGTATTGAGGAGTGGAGGAGTTGAGTTGGGGAGTTGGGGAGTTGAGGAGTTGGGGAGTTGAAGAGTTGGTGAGTTGAGGAGTTGGGGAGTTGAGGAGTTGAGGAGGTGGGGAGTGGCTGACTTTGGGAGTTGAGGAGTTGAGGAGTTGGGGAGTTGAGGACTTGGCGAGTTGAAGAGTTGGGAGTGGAGCAGTTGGAGAGTTGGGGAGTTGAGGAATTGGGGAGTTGGGGTGTTGGGAGATGGGGAGTTGGTGAGTTCAGGAGTTTAGGAGTAGGATATTTGTGGTGGAGTTAGGGAGTTGAGGATTTGTGGAGTTGGGGGTAGTTGGGGAGTTGAGGAATTGGGGAGTTGGGGAGTTTTGCAGATGGGGAGTTGGTGAGTTAAGGAGTTAAGGAGTTGGGAATTTTTGGTGGAGTTGAGGAGTTGGGGCAGTTGGGGAGTTGGGGGAGTTGATGAGTTGGGGAGTTGGGGAGTTGAGGAGTTGGGGAGTTGGGGTGTTGAGGAGTTGAGGATTTGAGGAGCTGGAGAATTGAGTTGGGGAGTTGAGGAGGTGAGTAGTTGAGTTGGGGAGTTGAGGAGTTGGGCAGTTGAGTTGGGGAGTTGGGGACTTGAGGAGTTGGGGTGTTGGGGAGTTGAGGCCGTTGAGGAGTTGGGAAGTTGAGGGTGAGTTGGGAAGTTGAGGAGTTGGGTAGTTGGGGATTTGAGAAGTTGGGGAGTTTAGGAGTTCCGGAGTTGGGGTGTTGGGGAGTTGACGCGTTGAGAAGTTGGGAAGTTGAGAGGGAGTTGGGGAGTTGAGGAGTTGAGGAGTTGGGGATTTGAGAAGTTGGGGATTTGAGGAGTTGGGGAGTTGGGGAGTTGAGGACTTGGCGAGTTGAGGAGTTGGGAGTGGAGGAGTTGGAGAGTTGAAGAGTTGGGGTGGAGTTAATGAGTTGAGGATTTGAGGAGTTGGGGGGGGAGTTGGGGAGTTGGGGAGTTGAGGAGTTGCGATGCCAGGGAGTTGAGTTGGGGAGTTGAGGAGTTGGGGTGCTGGGATTTGAGGTGGGGAGTTGGGGAGTTGAAGCGTTGAGTTGGGGAGTTGAGGAGTTGAGTTGCTGGGGAGTTGAGTTGGGGAGTTGAGGTGTTGAGGTGATGGTGAGTTGAGGAGTTGGGGAGTTGAGGAGTTGGGGATTTGAGGATTTGGGGAGTTGAATTGTGGAGTTGAGGTGTGGGGAGTTGAGGAGTTGCAGAGTTGAGGAGTTGGGGAGTTGAGGAGTTGGGGAGTTGAGGAGTTGGGGAGTTGGGGAGTGGAGGAGTTGGGGAGTTGGGGAGTTGGTGAGTTGAGGAGTTGAGGAGTTGAGGTTTTGGGGAGTTGAGGAATGGGAAGTTGGGAAGTGGAGGAGTTGGGGAGTTGAGGAGTTGGGGAGTTGGGGAGTTGAGGAGTTGAGGATTTGAGGAGCTGGGGAATTGAGTTGGGGAGTTGAGGAGGTGAGGAGTTGAGTTGGGGAGTTGAGTAGTTGGGCAGTTGAGTTGGGGAGTTGAGGAGTTGAGGAGTTGGGGAGTTGATGAATTGGCGAGTTGAAGAGTTGGGAGTGCAGGAGTTGGAGAGTTGGGGGGTTGAGTAATTGGGGAGTTGGGGAGTTCGGGAGATGGGGAGTTGGTGTGTTAAGGAGTTGAGGAGTTGGAGATTTGGTGTGGAGTTAGGCAGTTGAGGATTTGTGGAGTTGGGGGTAGTTGGGGAGTTGAGGAATTGGGGAGTTGGGGAGTTTTGGAGATGGGGAGTTGGTGAGTTGAGGAGTTAAGGAGTTGGGAATTTTTGGTGGAGTTGAGGAGTTGGGGCAGTTGGGGAGTTGGGGGAGTTGATGAGTTGGGGAGTTGGGGAGTTGAGGAGTTGGGGAGTTGGGGAGTTGAGGAGTTGAGGATTTGAGGAGCTGGGGAATTGAGTTGGGGAGTTGAGGAGGTGAGGAGTTGAGTTGGGGAGTTGAGGAGTTGGGCAGTTGAGTTGGGGAGTTGGGGACTTGAGGAGTTGGGGAGTTGGGGTGTTGGGGAGTTCAGGCCGTTGAGGAGTTGGGAAGTTGAGGGTGAGTTGGGGAGTTGAGGAGTTGGGTAGTTGGGGATTTGAGAAGTTGGGGAGCTTAGGAGTTCCCGAGTTGGGATGTTGGGGAGTTGAGGCGTTGAGGAGTTGGGAAGTTGAGAGGGAGTTGGGGAGTTGAGGAGTTGAGGAGTTGGGGAGTTGAGGGGTTGGGGAGATGAGGAGTTGGGGAGTTGTGGAGTTGAGACGTTGTGGAGTTGTGGAGTTTGGGAGTTGAATAGTTGCGGAGTTGGGGAGTTGGGGAATTGAGGAGTTGAGGAGTTGGGGAGTTGAAGCCTTGGCGAGTTGAGGAGTTGGGAGTGGAGGAGTTGGAGAGTTGGGGAGTTGGGGAGTTGAGAGGTTGAGGAGTTGAGGAGTTGGGGATTGGAGGAGTTGAGGAGTGGAGGAGTTGGGAGTGGAGGAGTTGGGGAGTGGAGGAGTTGGGGGGTGGAGGAGTTGGGGGGTTGGGGAATTGAGGAGTTGGGGAGTTGGGGAGTTGGAGAATTGAGTAGTTGGGTAGTTGAGGACTTGAGGAGTTGGGGAATTGAGGAGTTGGGGAGATGAGGAGTTGGGGCGTTGTGGAGTTGAGGCGTTGTGGAGTTGGGGAGTTGGGGAGTTGAGTAGTTGCGGAGTTGGGGATTTGGGGAATTGAGGAGTTGAGGAGTTGGGGAGTTGAAGCCTTGGCGAGTTGAGGAGTTGGGAGTGGAGGAGTTGGAGAGTTGGGGAGTTGAGAAGTTGAGGAGTTGAGGAGTTGGGGAGTTAAAGAGTTAAGAAGTTAAGGAGTTAAGAAGTTGAGGAGTTGGGGTGGAATTAGTGAGTTGGGGAGTTGAGGAGTTGGGGTGCTGGGAGTTGAATTGGGGAGTTGAGGAGTTGACGAGTTGAGTTGTGGAGTTGGGGAGTTGAGGAGTTGTGGTGCTGGGGAGTTGAGTTGGGGAGTTGGGGGGAGTTGAGGAGTTGAGGAGTTGGGGTGCTGGGGAGTTGAGTTGGGGAGCTGGGGGGAGTTGAGGAGTTGAGGAGTTGAGGATTTGTGGAGTTGTGGAGTTGGGGAGTTGAGGATTTGGGGTGGAGTTAGTGAGTTGAGCAGTTGAGGAGTTGGGGGGAATTGTGGAGTTGGGGAGTTGGGGTGCTGAGGAGTGGAGTTGAGGAGTTGGGGAGTTGAGGAGTTGGGGAGTTGAGGAGTTGAGTTGGGAATTTGAGGAGTTGAGCAGTTGAGTTGGGGACTTGAGGAGTTGGGGAGTTGAGTAGTTGGGGAGCTGAGGAGTTGGGGAGTTGAGGAATTGAGGAGTTGGGGAGTCTAGAAGTTGGGGAGTTGGGGAGTTGAGGAGTTGGGGAGTTGAGGAGTTGAGGATTTGGGGAGTTGAGGACTTGGGGAGTGGAGGAGTTGAGGAATTGGGGAGTTGAGTTGGGGATTTGATGAGTTGAGTTGGGAATTTGAGGAGTTGAGCAGTTGAGTTGGGGACTTGAGGAGTTGGGGAGTTGAGTAGTTGGGGAGCTGAGGAGTTGGGGAGTTGAGGAATTGAGGAGTTGTGGAGTTGAGAAGTTGGGGAGTTGGGGAGTTGAGGAGTTGGGGAGTTGAGGAGTTGAGGATTTGGGGAGTTGAGGACTTGGGGAGTGGAGGAGTTGAGGAATTGGGGAGTTGAGTTGGGGAGTTGAGGAGTACAGGAGTTGGGTTGGGGAGTTGGGGAGTTGAGGAGTTGGCGAGTTGAAGAGTTGGTGAGTTGAGGAGTTGGGGAGTGGTGGAGTTGGGGAGTTGCGGAATTGAGCAGTTGGGGAGTTGAGGAGTTGAGGAGTTGGGGAGTTGAGGAGTTGAGGACTTGGGGAGTTGAGGACTTGGGGAGTGGAGGAGTTGAGGAGTTGGGGAGTTGAGTTGGGGTGTTGAGGAGTGGAGGAGTTGAGTTGGGGAGTTGGGGAGTTGAGGAGTTGGGGAGTTGAAGAGTTGGTGAGTTGAGGAGTTGGGGAGTTGAGGAGTTGAGGAGGTGGGGAGTGGCTGACTTTGGGAGTTGAGGAGTTGAGGAGTTGGGGAGTTGAGGACTTGGCGAGTTGAAGAGTTGGGAGTGGAGCAGTTGGAGAGTTGGGGAGTTGAGGAATTGGGGAGTTGGGGTGTTGGGAGATGGGGAGTTGGTGAGTTCAGGAGTTTAGGAGTAGGATATTTGTGGTGGAGTTAGGGAGTTGAGGATTTGTGGAGTTGGGGGTAGTTGGGGAGTTGAGGAATTGGGGAGTTGGGGAGTTTTGCAGATGGGGAGTTGGTGAGTTAAGGAGTTAAGGAGTTGGGAATTTTTGGTGGAGTTGAGGAGTTGGGGCAGTTGGGGAGTTGGGGGAGTTGATGAGTTGGGGAGTTGGGGAGTTGAGGAGTTGGGGAGTTGGGGTGTTGAGGAGTTGAGGATTTGAGGAGCTGGAGAATTGAGTTGGGGAGTTGAGGAGGTGAGTAGTTGAGTTGGGGAGTTGAGGAGTTGGGCAGTTGAGTTGGGGAGTTGGGGACTTGAGGAGTTGGGGTGTTGGGGAGTTGAGGCCGTTGAGGAGTTGGGAAGTTGAGGGTGAGTTGGGAAGTTGAGGAGTTGGGTAGTTGGGGATTTGAGAAGTTGGGGAGTTTAGGAGTTCCGGAGTTGGGGTGTTGGGGAGTTGACGCGTTGAGAAGTTGGGAAGTTGAGAGGGAGTTGGGGAGTTGAGGAGTTGAGGAGTTGGGGATTTGAGAAGTTGGGGATTTGAGGAGTTGGGGAGTTGGGGAGTTGAGGACTTGGCGAGTTGAGGAGTTGGGAGTGGAGGAGTTGGAGAGTTGAAGAGTTGGGGTGGAGTTAATGAGTTGAGGATTTGAGGAGTTGGGGGGGGAGTTGGGGAGTTGGGGAGTTGAGGAGTTGCGATGCCAGGGAGTTGAGTTGGGGAGTTGAGGAGTTGGGGTGCTGGGATTTGAGGTGGGGAGTTGTGGAGTTGAAGCGTTGAGTTGGGGAGTTGAGGAGTTGAGTTGCTGGGGAGTTGAGTTGGGGAGTTGAGGTGTTGAGGTGATGGTGAGTTGAGGAGTTGGGGAGTTGAGGAGTTGGGGATTTGAGGATTTGGGGAGTTGAATTGTGGAGTTGAGGTGTGGGGAGTTGAGGAGTTGCAGAGTTGAGGAGTTGGGGAGTTGAGGAGTTAGGGAGTTGAGGAGTTGGGGAGTTGGGGAGTGGAGGAGTTGGGGAGTTGGGGAGTTGGTGAGTTGAGGAGTTGAGGAGTTGAGGTTTTGGGGAGTTGAGGAATGGGAAGTTGGGGAGTGGAGGAGTTGGGGAGTTGAGGAGTTGGGGAGTTGGGGAGTTGAGGAGTTGAGGATTTGAGGAGCTGGGGAATTGAGTTGGGGAGTTGAGGAGGTGAGGAGTTGAGTTGGGGAGTTGAGTAGTTGGGCAGTTGAGTTGGGGAGTTGGGGACTTGAGGAGTTGGGGAGTTGGGGTGTTGGGGAGTTGAGGCCGTTGAGGAGTTGGGAAGTTGAGGGTGAGTTGGGGAGTTGAGGAGTTGGGTAGTTGGGGATTTGAGAAGTTGGGGAGCTTAGGAGTTCCCGAGTTGGGATGTTGGGGAGTTGAGGCATTGAGGAGTTGCGAAGTTGAGAGGGAGTTGGGGAGTTGAGGAGTTGAGGAGTTGGGGAGTTGAGGGGTTGGGGAGATGAGGAGTTGGGGAGTTGTGGAGTTGAGACGTTGTGGAGTTGTGGAGTTTGGGAGTTGAATAGTTGCGGAGTTGGGGAGTTGGGGAATTGAGGAGTTGAGGAGTTGGGGAGTTGAAGCCTTGGCGAGTTGAGGAGTTGGGAGTGGAGGAGTTGGAGAATTGGGGAGTTGGGGAGTTGAGAGGTTGAGGAGTTGAGGAGTTGGGGATTGGAGGAGTTGAGGAGTGGAGGAGTTGGGAGTGGAGGAGTTGGGGAGTGGAGGAGTTGGGGGGTGGAGGAGTTGGGGGGTTGGGGAATTGAGGAGTTGGGGAGTTGGGGAGTTGGAGAATTGAGTAGTTAGGTAGTTGAGGACTTGAGGAGTTGGGGAATTGAGGAGTTGGGGAGATGAGGAGTTGGGGAGTTGTGGAGTTGAGGCGTTGTGGAGTTGGGGAGTTGGGGAGTTGAGTAGTTGCGGAGTTGGGGATTTGGGGAATTGAGGAGTTGAGGAGTTGGGGAGTTGAAGCCTTGGCGAGTTGAGGAGTTGGGAGTGGAGGAGTTGGAGAGTTGGGGAGTTGAGAAGTTGAGGAGTTGAGGAGTTGGGGAGTTAAAGAGTTAAGAAGTTAAGGAGTTAAGAAGTTGAGGAGTTGGGGTGGAATTAGTGAGTTGGGGAGTTGAGGAGTTGGGGTGCTGGGAGTTGAATTGGGGAGTTGAGGAGTTGACGAGTTGAGTTGTGGAGTTGGGGAGTTGAGGAGTTGTGGTGCTGGGGAGTTGAGTTGGGGAGTTGGGGGGAGTTGAGGAGTTGAGGAGTTGGGGTGCTGGGGAGTTGAGTTGGGGAGCTGGGGGGAGTTGAGGAGTTGAGGAGTTGAGGAGTTGAGGATTTGTGGAGTTGTGGAGTTGGGGAGTTGAGGATTTGGGGTGGAGTTAGTGAGTTGAGCAGTTGAGGAGTTGGGGGGAATTGTGGAGTTGGGGAGTTGGGGTGCTGAGGAGTGGAGTTGAGGAGTTGGGGAGATGAGGAGTTGAGGAGTTGAGTTGGGAATTTGAGGAGTTGAGCAGTTGAGTTGGGGACTTGAGGAGTTGGGGAGTTGAGTAGTTGGGGAGCTGAGGAGTTGGGGAGTTGAGGAATTGAGGAGTTGGGGAGTTGAGAAGTTGGGGAGTTGGGGAGTTGAGGAGTTGGGGAGTTGAGGAGTTGAGGATTTGGGGAGTTGAGGACTTGGGGAGTGGAGGAGTTGAGGAATTGGGGAGTTGAGTTGGGGATTTGAGGAGTTGAGTTGGGAATTTGAGGAGTTGAGCAGTTGCGTTGGGGACTTGAGGAGTTGGGGAGTTGAGTAGTTGGGGAGCTGAGGAGTTGGGGAGTTGAGGAATTGAGGAGTTGGGGAGTTGAGAAGTTGGGGAGTTGGGGAGTTGAGGAGTTGGGGAGTTGAGGAGTTGAGGATTTGGGGAGTTGAGGACTTGGGGAGTGGAGGAGTTGAGGAATTGGGGAGTTGAGTTGGGGAGTTGAGGAGTACAGGAGTTGGGTTGGGGAGTTGGGGAGTTGAGGAGTTGGCGAGTTGAAGAGTTGGTGAGTTGAGGAGTTGGGGAGTGGTGGAGTTGGGGAGTTGGGGAATTGAGCAGTTGGGGAGTTGAGGAGTTGAGGAGTTGGGGAGTTGAGGAGTTGAGGACTTGGGGAGTTGATGACTTGGGGAATGGAGGAGTTGAGGAGTTGGGGAGTTGAGTTGGGGTGTTGAGGAGTGGAGGAGTTGAGTTGGGGAGTTGGGGAGTTGAGGAGTTGGGGAGTTGAAGAGTTGGTGAGTTGAGGAGTTGGGGAGTTGAGGAGTTGAGGAGGTGGGGAGTGGATGACTTTGGGAGTTGAGGAGTTGAGGAGTTGGGGAGTTGAGGACTTGGCGAGTTGAAGAGTTGGGAGTGGAGCAGTTGGAGAGTTGGGGAGTTGAGGAATTGGGGAGTTGGGGTGTTGGGAGATGGGGAGTTGGTGAGTTCAGGAGTTTAGGAGTAGGAGATTTGTGGTGGAGTTAGGGAGTTGAGGATTTGTGGAGTTGGGGGTAGTTGGGGAGTTGAGGAATTGGGGAGTTGGGGAGTTTTGCAGATGGGGAGTTGGTGAGTTGAGGAGTTAAGGAGTTGGGAATTTTTGGTGGAGTTGAGGAGTTGGGGCAGTTGGGGAGTTGGGGGAGTTGATGAGTTGGGGAGTTGGGGAGTTGAGGAGTTGGGGAGTTGGGGTGTTGAGGAGTTGAGGATTTGAGGAGCTGGAGAATTGTGTTGGGGAGTTGAGGAGGTGAGTAGTTGAGTTGGGGAGTTGAGGAGTTGGGCAGTTGAGTTGGGGAGTTGGGGACTTGAGGAGTTGGGGTGTTGGGGAGTTGAGGCCGTTGAGGAGTTGGGAAGTTGAGGGTGAGTTGGGAAGTTGAGGAGTTGGGTAGTTGGGGATTTGAGAAGTTGGGGAGTTTAGGAGTTCCGGAGTTGGGGTGTTGGGGAGTTGACGCGTTGAGAAGTTGGGAAGTTGAGAGGGAAGTGGGGAGTTGAGGAGTTGAGGAGTTGGGGATTTGAGAAGTTGGGGATTTGAGGAGTTGGGGAGTTGGGGAGTTGAGGACTTGGCGAGTTGAGGAGTTGGGAGTGGAGGAGTTGGAGAGTTGAAGAGTTGGGGTGGAGTTAATGAGTTGAGGATTTGAGGAGTTGGGGGGGGAGTTGGGGAGTTGGGGAGTTGAGGAGTTGCGATGCCAGGGAGTTGAGTTGGGGAGTTGAGGAGTTGGGGTGCTGGGATTTGAGGTGGGGAGTTGGGGAGTTGAAGCGTTGAGTTGGGGAGTTGAGGAGTTGAGTTGCTGGGGAGTTGAGTTGGGGAGTTGAGGTGTTGAGGTGATGGTGAGTTGAGGAGTTGGGGAGTTGAGGAGTTGGGGATTTGAGGATTTGGGGAGTTGAATTGTGGAGTTGAGGTGTGGGGAGTTGGGGAGTTGAGGAGTTCAGGAGTTGGGTTGGGGAGTTGGGGAGTTGAGGACTTGGGGAGTGGAGGAGTTGAGGAATTGGGGAGTTGAGTTGGGGAGTTGAGGAGTTCAGGAGTTGGGTTGGGGAGTTGGGGAGTTGAGGAGTTGGCGAGTTGAAGAGTTGGTGAGTTGAGGAGTTGGGGAGTGGTGGAGTTGGGGAGTTGGGGAATTGAGCAGTTGGGGAGTTGAGGAATTGAGGAGTTGGGGAGTTGAGAAGTTGGGGAGTTGGGGAGTTGAGGAGTTGGGGAGTTGAGGAGTTGAGGATTTGGGGAGTTGAGGACTTGGGGAGTGGAGGAGTTGAGGAATTGGGGAGTTGAGTTGGGGAGTTGAGGAGTACAGGAGTTGGGTTGGGGAGTTGGGGAGTTGAGGAGTTGGCGAGTTGAAGAGTTGGTGAGTTGAGGAGTTGGGGAGTGGTGGAGTTGGGGAGTTGGGGAATTGAGCAGTTGGGGAGTTGAGGAGTTGAGGAGTTGGGGAGTTGAGGAGTTGAGGACTTAGGGAGTTGAGGACTTGGGGAGTGGAGGAGTTGAGGAGTTGGGGAGTTGAGTTGGGGTGTTGAGGAGTGGAGGAGTTGAGTTGGGGAGTTGGGGAGTTGAGGAGTTGGGGAGTTGAAGAGTTGGTGAGTTGAGGAGTTGGGGAGTTGAGGAGTTGAGGAGGTGGGGAGTGGCTGACTTTGGGAGTTGAGGAGTTGAGGAGTTGGGGAGTTGAGGACTTGGCGAGTTGAAGAGTTGGGAGTGGAGCAGTTGGAGAGTTGGGGAGTTGAGGAATTGGGGAGTTGGGGTGTTGGGAGATGGGGAGTTGGTGAGTTCAGGAGTTTAGGAGTAGGATATTTGTGGTGGAGTTAGGGAGTTGAGGATTTGTGGAGTTGGGGGTAGTTGGGGAGTTGAGGAATTGGGGAGTTGGGGAGTTTTGCAGATGGGGAGTTGGTGAGTTAAGGAGTTAAGGAGTTGGGAATTTTTGGTGGAGTTGAGGAGTTGGGGCAGTTGGGGAGTTGGGGGAGTTGATGAGTTGGGGAGTTGGGGAGTTGAGGAGTTGGGGAGTTGGGGTGTTGAGGAGTTGAGGATTTGAGGAGCTGGAGAATTGAGTTGGGGAGTTGAGGAGGTGAGTAGTTGAGTTGGGGAGTTGAGGAGTTGGGCAGTTGAGTTGGGGAGTTGGGGACTTGAGGAGTTGGGGTGTTGGGGAGTTGAGGCCGTTGAGGAGTTGGGAAGTTGAGGGTGAGTTGGGAAGTTGAGGAGTTGGGTAGTTGGGGATTTGAGAAGTTGGGGAGTTTAGGAGTTCCGGAGTTGGGGTGTTGGGGAGTTGACGCGTTGAGAAGTTGGGAAGTTGAGAGGGAGTTGGGGAGTTGAGGAGTTGAGGAGTTGGGGATTTGAGAAGTTGGGGATTTGAGGAGTTGGGGAGTTGGGGAGTTGAGGACTTGGCGAGTTGAGGAGTTGGGAGTGGAGGAGTTGGAGAGTTGAAGAGTTGGGGTGGAGTTAATGAGTTGAGGATTTGAGGAGTTGGGGGGGGAGTTGGGGAGTTGGGGAGTTGAGGAGTTGCGATGCCAGGGAGTTGAGTTGGGGAGTTGAGGAGTTGGGGTGCTGGGATTTGAGGTGGGGAGTTGGGGAGTTGAAGCGTTGAGTTGGGGAGTTGAGGAGTTGAGTTGCTGGGGAGTTGAGTTGGGGAGTTGAGGTGTTGAGGTGATGGTGAGTTGAGGAGTTGGGGAGTTGAGGAGTTGGGGATTTGAGGATTTGGGGAGTTGAATTGTGGAGTTGAGGTGTGGGGAGTTGAGGAGTTGCAGAGTTGAGGAGTTGGGGAGTTGAGGAGTTGGGGAGTTGAGGAGTTGGGGAGTTGGGGAGTGGAGGAGTTGGGGAGTTGGGGAGTTGGTGAGTTGAGGAGTTGAGGAGTTGAGGTTTTGGGGAGTTGAGGAATGGGAAGTTGGGGAGTGGAGGAGTTGGGGAGTTGAGGAGTTGGGGAGTTGGGGAGTTGAGGAGTTGAGGATTTGAGGAGCTGGGGAATTGAGTTGGGGAGTTGAGGAGGTGAGGAGTTGAGTTGGGGAGTTGAGTAGTTGGGCAGTTGAGTTGGGGAGTTGGGGACTTGAGGAGTTGGGGAGTTGGGGTGTTGGGGAGTTGAGGCCGTTGAGGAGTTGGGAAGTTGAGGGTGAGTTGGGGAGTTGAGGAGTTGGGTAGTTGGGGATTTGAGAAGTTGGGGAGCTTAGGAGTTCCCGAGTTGGGATGTTGGGGAGTTGAGGCATTGAGGAGTTGGGAAGTTGAGAGGGAGTTGGGGAGTTGAGGAGTTGAGGAGTTGGGGAGTTGAGGGGTTGGGGAGATGAGGAGTTGGGGAGTTGTGGAGTTGAGACGTTGTGGAGTTGTGGAGTTTGGGAGTTGAATAGTTGCGGAGTTGGGGAGTTGGGGAATTGAGGAGTTGAGGAGTTGGGGAGTTGAAGCCTTGGCGAGTTGAGGAGTTGGGAGTGGAGGAGTTGGAGAGTTGGGGAGTTGGGGAGTTGAGAGGTTGAGGAGTTGAGGAGTTGGGGATTGGAGGAGTTGAGGAGTGGAGGAGTTGGGAGTGGAGGAGTTGGGGAGTGGAGGAGTTGGGGGGTGGAGGAGTTGGGGGGTTGGGGAATTGAGGAGTTGGGGAGTTGGGGAGTTGGAGAATTGAGTAGTTGGGTAGTTGAGGACTTGAGGAGTTGGGGAATTGAGGAGTTGGGGAGATGAGGAGTTGGGGAGTTGTGGAGTTGAGGCGTTGTGGAGTTGGGGAGTTGGGGAGTTGAGTAGTTGCGGAGTTGGGGATTTGGGGAATTGAGGAGTTGAGGAGTTGGGGAGTTGAAGCCTTGGCGAGTTGAGGAGTTGGGAGTGGAGGAGTTGGAGAGTTGGGGAGTTGAGAAGTTGAGGAGTTGAGGAGTTGGGGAGTTAAAGAGTTAAGAAGTTAAGGAGTTAAGAAGTTGAGGAGTTGGGGTGGAATTAGTGAGTTGGGGAGTTGAGGAGTTGGGGTGCTGGGAGTTGAATTGGGGAGTTGAGGAGTTGACGAGTTGAGTTGTGGAGTTGGGGAGTTGAGGAGTTGTGGTGCTGGGGAGTTGAGTTGGGGAGTTGGGGGGAGTTGAGGAGTTGAGGAGTTGGGGTGCTGGGGAGTTGAGTTGGGGAGCTGGGGGGAGTTGAGGAGTTGAGGAGTTGAGGAGTTGAGGATTTGTGGAGTTGTGGAGTTGGGGAGTTGAGGATTTGGGGTGGAGTTAGTGAGTTGAGCAGTTGAGGAGTTGGGGGGAATTGTGGAGTTGGGGAGTTGGGGTGCTGAGGAGTGGAGTTGAGGAGTTGGGGAGTTGAGGAGTTGGGGAGTTGAGGAGTTGAGTTGGGAATTTGAGGAGTTGAGCAGTTGAGTTGGGGACTTGAGGAGTTGGGGAGTTGAGTAGTTGGGGAGCTGAGGAGTTGGGGAGTTGAGGAATTGAGGAGTTGGGGAGTTGAGAAGTTGGGGAGTTGGGGAGTTGAGGAGTTGGGGAGTTGAGGAGTTGAGGATTTGGGGAGTTGAGGACTTGGGGAGTGGAGGAGTTGAGGAATTGGGGAGTTGAGTTGGGGATTTGAGGAGTTGAGTTGGGAATTTGAGGAGTTGAGCAGTTGAGTTGGGGACTTGAGGAGTTGGGGAGTTGAGTAGTTGGGGAGCTGAGGAGTTGGGGAGTTGAGGAATTGAGGAGTTGGGGAGTTGAGAAGTTGGGGAGTTGGGGAGTTGAGGAGTTGGGGAGTTGAGGAGTTGAGGATTTGGGGAGTTGAGGACTTGGGGAGTGGAGGAGTTGAGGAATTGGGGAGTTGAGTTGGGGAGTTGAGGAGTACAGGAGTTGGGTTGGGGAGTTGGGGAGTTGAGGAGTTGGCGAGTTGAAGAGTTGGTGAGTTGAGGAGTTGGGGAGTGGTGGAGTTGGGGAGTTGGGGAATTGAGCAGTTGGGGAGTTGAGGAGTTGAGGAGTTGGGGAGTTGAGGAGTTGAGGACTTGGGGAGTTGAGGACTTGGGGAGTGGAGGAGTTGAGGAGTTGGGGAGTTGAGTTGGGGTGTTGAGGAGTGGAGGAGTTGAGTTGGGGAGTTGGGGAGTTGAGGAGTTGGGGAGTTGAAGAGTTGGTGAGTTGAGGAGTTGGGGAGTTGAGGAGTTGAGGAGGTGGGGAGTGGATGACTTTGGGAGTTGAGGAGTTGAGGAGTTGGGGAGTTGAGGGGTTGGGGAGATGAGGAGTTGGGGAGTTGTGGAGTTGAGACGTTGTGGAGTTGTGGAGTTTGGGAGTTGAATAGTTGCGGAGTTGGGGAGTTGGGGAATTGAGGAGTTGAGGAGTTGGGGAGTTGAAGCCTTGGCGAGTTGAGGAGTTGGGAGTGGAGGAGTTGGAGAGTTGGGGAGTTGGGGAGTTGAGAGGTTGAGGAGTTGAGGAGTTGGGGATTGGAGGAGTTGAGGAGTGGAGGAGTTGGGGGGTGGAGGAGTTGGGGGGTTGGGGAATTGAGGAGTTGGGGAGTTGGGGAGTTGGAGAATTGAGTAGTTGGGTAGTTGAGGACTTGAGGAGTTGGGGAATTGAGGAGTTGGGGAGATGAGGAGTTGGGGAGTTGTGGAGTTGAGGCGTTGTGGAGTTGGGGAGTTGGGGAGTTGAGTAGTTGCGGAGTTGGGGATTTGGGGAATTGAGGAGTTGAGGAGTTGGGGAGTTGAAGCCTTGGCGAGTTGAGGAGTTGGGAGTGGAGGAGTTGGAGAGTTGGGGAGTTGAGAAGTTGAGGAGTTGAGGAGTTGGGGAGTTAAAGAGTTAAGAAGTTAAGGAGTTAAGAAGTTGAGGAGTTGGGGTGGAATTAGTGAGTTGGGGAGTTGAGGAGTTGGGGTGCTGGGAGTTGAATTGGGGAGTTGAGGAGTTGACGAGTTGAGTTGTGGAGTTGGGGAGTTGAGGAGTTGTGGTGCTGGGGAGTTGAGTTGGGGAGTTGGGGGGAGTTGAGGAGTTGAGGAGTTGGGGTGCTGGGGAGTTGAGTTGGGGAGCTGGGGGGAGTTGAGGAGTTGAGGAGTTGAGGAGTTGAGGATTTGTGGAGTTGTGGAGTTGGGGAGTTGAGGATTTGGGGTGGAGTTAGTGAGTTGAGCAGTTGAGGAGTTGGGGCGAATTGTGGAGTTGGGGAGTTGGGGTGCTGAGGAGTGGAGTTGAGGAGTTGGGGAGATGAGGAGTTGAGGAGTTGAGTTGGGAATTTGAGGAGTTGAGCAGTTGAGTTGGGGACTTGAGGAGTTGGGGAGTTGAGTAGTTGGGGAGCTGAGGAGTTGGGGAGTTGAGGAATTGAGGAGTGGGGAGTTGAGAAGTTGGGGAGTTGGGGAGTTGAGGAGTTGGGGAGTTGAGGAGTTGAGGATTTGGGGAGTTGAGGACTTGGGGAGTGGAGGAGTTGAGGAATTGGGGAGTTGAGTTGGGGATTTGAGGAGTTGAGTTGGGAATTTGAGGAGTTGAGCAGTTGAGTTGGGGACTTGAGGAGTTGGGGAGTTGAGTAGTTGGGGAGCTGAGGAGTTGGGGAGTTGAGGAATTGAGGAGTTGGGGAGTTGAGAAGTTGGGGAGTTGGGGAGTTGAGGAGTTGGGGAGTTGAGGAGTTGAGGATTTGGGGAGTTGAGGACTTGGGGAGTGGAGGAGTTGAGGAATTGGGGAGTTGAGTTGGGGAGTTGAGGAGTACAGGAGTTGGGTTGGGGAGTTGGGGAGTTGAGGAGTTGGCGAGTTGAAGAGTTGGTGAGTTGAGGAGTTGGGGAGTGGTGGAGTTGGGGAGTTGGGGAATTGAGCAGTTGGGGAGTTGAGGAGTTGAGGAGTTGGGGAGTTGAGGAGTTGAGGACTTGGGGAGTTGATGACTTGGGGAATGGAGGAGTTGAGGAGTTGGGGAGTTGAGTTGGGGTGTTGAGGAGTGGAGGAGTTGAGTTGGGGAGTTGGGGAGTTGAGGAGTTGGGGAGTTGAAGAGTTGGTGAGTTGAGGAGTTGGGGAGTTGAGGAGTTGAGGAGGTGGGGAGTGGATGACTTTGGGAGTTGAGGAGTTGAGGAGTTGGGGAGTTGAGGACTTGGCGAGTTGAAGAGTTGGGAGTGGAGCAGTTGGAGAGTTGGGGAGTTGAGGAATTGGGGAGTTGGGGTGTTGGGAGATGGGGAGTTGGTGAGTTCAGGAGTTTAGGAGTAGGAGATTTGTGGTGGAGTTAGGGAGTTGAGGATTTGTGGAGTTGGGGGTAGTTGGGGAGTTGAGGAATTGGGGAGTTGGGGAGTTTTGCAGATGGGGAGTTGGTGAGTTGAGGAGTTAAGGAGTTGGGAATTTTTGGTGGAGTTGAGGAGTTGGGGCAGTTGGGGAGTTGGGGGAGTTGATGAGTTAGGGAGTTGGGGAGTTGAGGAGTTGGGGAGTTGGGGTGTTGAGGAGTTGAGGATTTGAGGAGCTGGAGAATTGTGTTGGGGAGTTGAGGAGGTGAGTAGTTGAGTTGGGGAGTTGAGGAGTTGGGCAGTTGAGTTGGGGAGTTGGGGACTTGAGGAGTTGGGGTGTTGGGGAGTTGAGGCCGTTGAGGAGTTGGGAAGTTGAGGGTGAGTTGGGAAGTTGAGGAGTTGGGTAGTTGGGGATTTGAGAAGTTGGGGAGTTTAGGAGTTCCGGAGTTGGGGTGTTGGGGAGTTGACGCGTTGAGAAGTTGGGAAGTTGAGAGGGAAGTGGGGAGTTGAGGAGTTGAGGAGTTGGGGATTTGAGAAGTTGGGGATTTGAGGAGTTGGGGAGTTGGGGAGTTGAGGACTTGGCGAGTTGAGGAGTTGGGAGTGGAGGAGTTGGAGAGTTGAAGAGTTGGGGTGGAGTTAATGAGTTGAGGATTTGAGGAGTTGGGGGGGGAGTTGGGGAGTTGGGGAGTTGAGGAGTTGCGATGCCAGGGAGTTGAGTTGGGGAGTTGAGGAGTTGGGGTGCTGGGATTTGAGGTGGGGAGTTGGGGAGTTGAAGCGTTGAGTTGGGGAGTTGAGGAGTTGAGTTGCTGGGGAGTTGAGTTGGGGAGTTGAGGTGTTGAGGTGATGGTGAGTTGAGGAGTTGGGGAGTTGAGGAGTTGGGGATTTGAGGATTTGGGGAGTTGAATTGTGGAGTTGAGGTGTGGGGAGTTGGGGAGTTGAGGAGTTCAGGAGTTGGGTTGGGGAGTTGGGGAGTTGAGGACTTGGGGAGTGGAGGAGTTGAGGAATTGGGGAGTTGAGTTGGGGAGTTGAGGAGTTCAGGAGTTGGGTTGGGGAGTTGGGGAGTTGAGGAGTTGGCGAGTTGAAGAGTTGGTGAGTTGAGGAGTTGGGGAGTGGTGGAGTTGGGGAGTTGGGGAATTGAGCAGTTGGGGAGTTGAGGAATTGAGGAGTTGGGGAGTTGAGAAGTTGGGGAGTTGGGGAGTTGAGGAGTTGGGGAGTTGAGGAGTTGAGGATTTGGGGAGTTGAGGACTTGGGGAGTGGAGGAGTTGAGGAATTGGGGAGTTGAGTTGGGGAGTTGAGGAGTACAGGAGTTGGGTTGGGGAGTTGGGGAGTTGAGGAGTTGGCGAGTTGAAGAGTTGGTGAGTTGAGGAGTTGGGGAGTGGTGGAGTTGGGGAGTTGGGGAATTGAGCAGTTGGGGAGTTGAGGAGTTGAGGAGTTGGGGAGTTGAGGAGTTGAGGACTTAGGGAGTTGAGGACTTGGGGAGTGGAGGAGTTGAGGAGTTGGGGAGTTGAGTTGGGGTGTTGAGGAGTGGAGGAGTTGAGTTGGGGAGTTGGGGAGTTGAGGAGTTGGGGAGTTGAAGAGTTGGTGAGTTGAGGAGTTGGGGAGTTGAGGAGTTGAGGAGGTGGGGAGTGGCTGACTTTGGGAGTTGAGGAGTTGAGGAGTTGGGGAGTTGAGGACTTGGCGAGTTGAAGAGTTGGGAGTGGAGCAGTTGGAGAGTTGGGGAGTTGAGGAATTGGGGAGTTGGGGTGTTGGGAGATGGGGAGTTGGTGAGTTCAGGAGTTTAGGAGTAGGATATTTGTGGTGGAGTTAGGGAGTTGAGGATTTGTGGAGTTGGGGGTAGTTGGGGAGTTGAGGAATTGGGGAGTTGGGGAGTTTTGCAGATGGGGAGTTGGTGAGTTAAGGAGTTAAGGAGTTGGGAATTTTTGGTGGAGTTGAGGAGTTGGGGCAGTTGGGGAGTTGGGGGAGTTGATGAGTTGGGGAGTTGGGGAGTTGAGGAGTTGGGGAGTTGGGGTGTTGAGGAGTTGAGGATTTGAGGAGCTGGAGAATTGAGTTGGGGAGTTGAGGAGGTGAGTAGTTGAGTTGGGGAGTTGAGGAGTTGGGCAGTTGAGTTGGGGAGTTGGGGACTTGAGGAGTTGGGGTGTTGGGGAGTTGAGGCCGTTGAGGAGTTGGGAAGTTGAGGGTGAGTTGGGAAGTTGAGGAGTTGGGTAGTTGGGGATTTGAGAAGTTGGGGAGTTTAGGAGTTCCGGAGTTGGGGTGTTGGGGAGTTGACGCGTTGAGAAGTTGGGAAGTTGAGAGGGAGTTGGGGAGTTGAGGAGTTGAGGAGTTGGGGATTTGAGAAGTTGGGGATTTGAGGAGTTGGGGAGTTGGGGAGTTGAGGACTTGGCGAGTTGAGGAGTTGGGAGTGGAGGAGTTGGAGAGTTGAAGAGTTGGGGTGGAGTTAATGAGTTGAGGATTTGAGGAGTTGGGGGGGGAGTTGGGGAGTTGGGGAGTTGAGGAGTTGCGATGCCAGGGAGTTGAGTTGGGGAGTTGAGGAGTTGGGGTGCTGGGATTTGAGGTGGGGAGTTGGGGAGTTGAAGCGTTGAGTTGGGGAGTTGAGGAGTTGAGTTGCTGGGGAGTTGAGTTGGGGAGTTGAGGTGTTGAGGTGATGGTGAGTTGAGGAGTTGGGGAGTTGAGGAGTTGGGGATTTGAGGATTTGGGGAGTTGAATTGTGGAGTTGAGGTGTGGGGAGTTGAGGAGTTGCAGAGTTGAGGAGTTGGGGAGTTGAGGAGTTGGGGAGTTGAGGAGTTGGGGAGTTGGGGAGTGGAGGAGTTGGGGAGTTGGGGAGTTGGTGAGTTGAGGAGTTGAGGAGTTGAGGTTTTGGGGAGTTGAGGAATGGGAAGTTGGGGAGTGGAGGAGTTGGGGAGTTGAGGAGTTGGGGAGTTGGGGAGTTGAGGAGTTGAGGATTTGAGGAGCTGGGGAATTGAGTTGGGGAGTTGAGGAGGTGAGGAGTTGAGTTGGGGAGTTGAGTAGTTGGGCAGTTGAGTTGGGGAGTTGGGGACTTGAGGAGTTGGGGAGTTGGGGTGTTGGGGAGTTGAGGCCGTTGAGGAGTTGGGAAGTTGAGGGTGAGTTGGGGAGTTGAGGAGTTGGGTAGTTGGGGATTTGAGAAGTTGGGGAGCTTAGGAGTTCCCGAGTTGGGATGTTGGGGAGTTGAGGCATTGAGGAGTTGGGAAGTTGAGAGGGAGTTGGGGAGTTGAGGAGTTGAGGAGTTGGGGAGTTGAGGGGTTGGGGAGATGAGGAGTTGGGGAGTTGTGGAGTTGAGACGTTGTGGAGTTGTGGAGTTTGGGAGTTGAATAGTTGCGGAGTTGGGGAGTTGGGGAATTGAGGAGTTGAGGAGTTGGGGAGTTGAAGCCTTGGCGAGTTGAGGAGTTGGGAGTGGAGGAGTTGGAGAGTTGGGGAGTTGGGGAGTTGAGAGGTTGAGGAGTTGAGGAGTTGGGGATTGGAGGAGTTGAGGAGTGGAGGAGTTGGGAGTGGAGGAGTTGGGGAGTGGAGGAGTTGGGGGGTGGAGGAGTTGGGGGGTTGGGGAATTGAGGAGTTGGGGAGTTGGGGAGTTGGAGAATTGAGTAGTTGGGTAGTTGAGGACTTGAGGAGTTGGGGAATTGAGGAGTTGGGGAGATGAGGAGTTGGGGAGTTGTGGAGTTGAGGCGTTGTGGAGTTGGGGAGTTGGGGAGTTGAGTAGTTGCGGAGTTGGGGATTTGGGGAATTGAGGAGTTGAGGAGTTGGGGAGTTGAAGCCTTGGCGAGTTGAGGAGTTGGGAGTGGAGGAGTTGGAGAGTTGGGGAGTTGAGAAGTTGAGGAGTTGAGGAGTTGGGGAGTTAAAGAGTTAAGAAGTTAAGGAGTTAAGAAGTTGAGGAGTTGGGGTGGAATTAGTGAGTTGGGGAGTTGAGGAGTTGGGGTGCTGGGAGTTGAATTGGGGAGTTGAGGAGTTGACGAGTTGAGTTGTGGAGTTGGGGAGTTGAGGAGTTGTGGTGCTGGGGAGTTGAGTTGGGGAGTTGGGGGGAGTTGAGGAGTTGAGGAGTTGGGGTGCTGGGGAGTTGAGTTGGGGAGCTGGGGGGAGTTGAGGAGTTGAGGAGTTGAGGAGTTGAGGATTTGTGGAGTTGTGGAGTTGGGGAGTTGAGGATTTGGGGTGGAGTTAGTGAGTTGAGCAGTTGAGGAGTTGGGGGGAATTGTGGAGTTGGGGAGTTGGGGTGCTGAGGAGTGGAGTTGAGGAGTTGGGGAGTTGAGGAGTTGGGGAGTTGAGGAGTTGAGTTGGGAATTTGAGGAGTTGAGCAGTTGAGTTGGGGACTTGAGGAGTTGGGGAGTTGAGTAGTTGGGGAGCTGAGGAGTTGGGGAGTTGAGGAATTGAGGAGTTGGGGAGTTGAGAAGTTGGGGAGTTGGGGAGTTGAGGAGTTGGGGAGTTGAGGAGTTGAGGATTTGGGGAGTTGAGGACTTGGGGAGTGGAGGAGTTGAGGAATTGGGGAGTTGAGTTGGGGATTTGAGGAGTTGAGTTGGGAATTTGAGGAGTTGAGCAGTTGAGTTGGGGACTTGAGGAGTTGGGGAGTTGAGTAGTTGGGGAGCTGAGGAGTTGGGGAGTTGAGGAATTGAGGAGTTGGGGAGTTGAGAAGTTGGGGAGTTGGGGAGTTGAGGAGTTGGGGAGTTGAGGAGTTGAGGATTTGGGGAGTTGAGGACTTGGGGAGTGGAGGAGTTGAGGAATTGGGGAGTTGAGTTGGGGAGTTGAGGAGTACAGGAGTTGGGTTGGGGAGTTGGGGAGTTGAGGAGTTGGCGAGTTGAAGAGTTGGTGAGTTGAGGAGTTGGGGAGTGGTGGAGTTGGGGAGTTGGGGAATTGAGCAGTTGGGGAGTTGAGGAGTTGAGGAGTTGGGGAGTTGAGGAGTTGAGGACTTGGGGAGTTGAGGACTTGGGGAGTGGGAGGAGT